>NC_090265.1:350422143-350722143 GCF_040414725.1 Anabrus simplex | reverse complement strand
AGTGAGCTCGCAGTTGCGATCAGCAGTATTTTGTAAGAAGGAAGTCAGTTCCCAGACAAAACTATCTTTACATTGGTCTGTTTTCAGACCAACTTTGCTTTACGGGAGCGAAAGTTGGGTGGACTCAGGATATCTTATTCATAAGTTAGAAGTAACAGACATGAAAGTAGCAAGAATGATTGCTGGTACAAACAGGTGGGAACAATGGCAGGAGGGTACTCGGAATGAGGAGATAAAGGCTAATTTAGCAATGAACTCGATGGATGAAGCTGTACGCATAAACCGCCTTTGATGGTGGGGTCATGTGAGGCGAATGGAGGAGGATAGGTTACCTAGGAGAATAATGGACTCTGCAATGGAGGGTAAGAGAAGTAGAGGGAGACCAAGACGACGATGGTTAGATTTGGTTTCCAACGATTTAAAGATAAGAGGTATAGAACTAAATGTGGCCACAACACTAGTTGCAAATCGAGGATTGTGGCGACGTTTAGTAAATTCTCAGAGGCTTGCAGACTGAACGCTGAAAGGCATAACAGTCTATAATGGTAATGTATGTATGTATGTATGTATGTATGTATGTTACAAAAATGAAATGATGCACTTTGTCACTTCAGACACATGAGAGGAGGGGAGCTACAGTTTCAGCTAAGACGCTTCAAACTGTCACTTCTGTTTTTTAATGTGTTTCTGTCTCACATTCTCCTAAATGAGGAATGGAAGTGATTTTTCCAGCACTCAACAGAGTTGTTTATATCCCCTGCATTGTTGTAATTTGTTGTAGAATTGTATACAGACAACTTTTTGTTCATTTTTTCTTTGCCAGCCAATGCCATCACGATCCTTCATTTACAGTTGTTTGGTAGCAGCCTCTTTTAAAGTTTCAACTGAACACTGAGATCTTGGAGATCTTCTGTAGGCCTATATGTATTTGGCATGACTTTAAACACATTTTTATCCAAAATAAAACAATTCCAAATTAGACAATTGCTTGATAGTATTCACACACGGCACTCTCAGCGATATGTTGTTTAGTGGTTTTCGATCGTAAAGTACAAGCGAAAGACAAAAATGAGTGATACAGAAGACAATGCTGAGAAAGTGGGGTAGGATTTATCAGCATTTGGGGACATAATATATTAAAGATGCTACCAGAAGTAAGATATAAAATCTTCCGCATTCTTAACTATAAGAGAGAGGTATGAAAATGGATTTGGGATCCCAATAAATGAAGCACAATTAAATAAAAAATTGTCAAAGATGAATACAAGGCTCAAAAAGAATATAGAACTAAAAAAGACAAGGAACAAGCCTATAAATTTGAGCGAATGGGAACCAAAGTTGTGTAAGTTGATGGAGGAAGAAACAAATCCTGTTATCAACAGAGCAGAAGGTAAGAAATGATTATTAATGTAAATAATAATAATAATAATAATAATAATAATAATAATAATAATAATAATAATAATAATAATAATAATAATGACATAGAAACCGCTAGAGCTCAAGTTGACATTTTAAAGGAAATTGCTGAACAAACTGGTTTGCAGATATCGTTTGAGAAAACAGAAGTAATGACTAACATCAAAGAGGCTCCACCAAAACTCCATACAAAATACGGGGACATCACCCGAGTAGACAAATTCAAATACCTGGGTGAGATCATCATGAAAAATGGACTGGACAAAGAAGCACTTCAGGAGCGAGTACGCAAACTGGAAATAGCCTACCAAACATCCCGCACAATCTACAACAAAAAATGCCTTTCCCAAAACACCAAGATACGTCACTATGAAACAGTTCTGAAGCCAGTAGTTCTATATGCAGCCGAAACCCTGTCTCTAAATGCCAATAAAGGACTCCTTGAAGAACTGGAGAAAAGAGAACAAAAATTGTGAGAGGAATCTTGGGATCAAAGTACAGAAATGGAATCCATCAAAAGAGATCCAACGAGGAAGTCTACAGCAAAATAGAGAAAATTACCGACACAATCAGAAAAGGACGGGCACGATTTTACGGTCATCTGAAAAGAATGGATGGAAGAAAGTTAACTAAAGAAATCTTTCACTTTTTTGATTCAAACCCCAAAACTACAATTCCCTGGTTTAGAAATACCAAAGAAGACCTGCAAATGCTACATATCTCAGCTGAAGACGCCCTTAACAGAGATCTCTTCCGCAAGAAAATATTGACGAACGGGCTAAACTGAGACGAGCAACCGAAGAGAAGACACAGTGCCCCTTGGACAGAGGAGCGTAAGCAGGTCCACTCACAAAGAATGAGGGAAATTTGGGCTCTAAAGAAGGCCAAGTTCAGTGTCAAATACAACAAGACTTAACGTGGTCCTTGATGGCCCCAGCGAATTATATATAATAATAATAATAATAATAATAATAATAATAATAATAATAATAATAATAATAATAATAATCACCGACCTCGGTAGCTGCAGTCGCTTAAGTGTGGTCAGTATCCAGTATTCAGGAGATAGTGGGTTTGTACCCTACTATCGGCAGCCCTGAAGATGGTTTTCTATGGTTTCCCATTTTTACATCAGGCAAATGCTGGGGCTGTACCTTAATTAAGGCCACGGCCGCTTCCTTCCCACTCCTAGCCCTTTCCTGTCCCATCATCGCCATAAGACTTATCTGTGTTGGTGCGACGTAAAGCAACTAAAAGAGAAAAGTCATAATATCCAATGTTAAGGTTATTAAATAGACTATGTACATGTTAATGGTATGCTACTGAGTTGCCTGTTTCAATTTTCATGTTACTAGTTTTCTGTGAACTTGCTAATGTAGTTAATGCCTTAGATCTTTGATATTTAAGTTGTATTAGTTAAAACTTTAATCAGCATAATAACTGTATTTCCTGTCAGTCCCTTGATCACCACCACACCATCGCAGTTGCAGTCACATTGGTTCGGCAATACTGGAGAAATACGAGACCGAAGGAGCTCTTCATTGACAGTACCTGAATTGCAAAGGCTGTTATTATTGGAACAATTATTGACGTTAAGGGAATAGAAAAATTACTACAAAGAAAAGCGTGAAAGACTTGCAGGATTTATCAACACAAACACAAACAATGACACAACTAATAATAGCTTTATGGATGAAGTTGGTACTATTCTTTATCAAAGATTTACAGAGTTATAAATAAACTTTATCATTACCAAATGTTCCGAACATCTTTTACTGTTGTAGAAAAGCAAAGAAATATAATATTACTTCCATTTCACTCTTTATTAAGTAAGAAAGTAAATAATAAACAATAAACATAAATCTTAAAAATTGACAAAAGTAATTATGCATTGCTGTGCAAAAGTAACCTTGCAGATTGTTCAATATGCCCATATTTTTGTGCTGATTGTATGATATATTATTGTACTTAAGAATATGAAGTAAATAAACAATAAACGTAATAATCTCAAACCTTAATTTTAAGCAAGTTATAAATTTCATATTGGGATCCCTATTGAACTATGTATAAGCTCATGAAAGAATTATCTCATAGAAGTCCACCTTTTCAATACAATTTGTGACAAATTAGAAATCAAAACCAATGTTACATAATGGAATAACGGGACATGTTTTGCCTAAATATATTAGACATCTTTAGTCGTGTTGTCTTAATAGTAAAATTAAAATGGTTAACTAGTCCTTAGGCTATGCTTAAAACACTATATAAAATGGCTTGTGACATTGAAAGAACTATCATAAAAATGCACAACATTTACATAAAATGAACACTTAGGTGCACCTGACATTTGTGTTATTGTCTTAAAACTTCATTTGGATAAAATAACGCTTTTGTTGATCATCTTTGATAGTTAATATTTATAAACACTTAGGTATACTTGTAAATATATTTCACAAACTTGGTAACTTTGTTGGAATAAAAAATGCTGCTGTTGATCATGTTTGTAATTGTAGCATTTTAAACTGCAAAATTCTGATGTCATTGTAGCCGGGCATTATTTACATACATCATGATGATGGAGCAGTCCTGTCTGGACAGAGTAGAAGAGGGTACTTCAATGTTAGATTATAATTTGAAAGAAATAATTAAATATCATTTAAAAGCATGGTGATTTTTGCTGTAGTATGTGAACATATCAGTTACAACATGCTGTTGTATTTATGTAATTATTCTGATTGATATTAAGAAGAGTTCTTTTTTTACAATTAGTAATTGTTTCCTTTTCTGAACCATTCACTGGAAATAAAATTAAAAATCACTTAAATATTATTAATTAAAAATTTAAAAATACAAAAATATAAACACAATAGGAACAAAGGAACAAATTCTTTGACACTCAGATGATTACAGAAGTACAGTTTTTAAGTCTCACTGTTTCAACATCAATTATTATCAGATATTATTTCTGCAATCTCTCTTCTCACCTGTTGCCTTCGTTGCTTCTCATGTTGTGCCACATGTTCTGGAATTATGTCATCATCCTCACCTTCTGTCTTAAAAAATTGAAAATATTTATCCTTCAAATATTTTGCCCCATTGTGCAGAACAAATTATGCTTTTATTATTGACGGAATCTTCCTTGTCAGAAGCTTTATTTTATTTCTCAAAATGGGAAACCGTTGTTTAACCTGGCCAAAGCATCTTTCAATCATGTGTTCTCTAGTGAAGCAGTAGTTATAGGCTATTTCTGCAGGAGTAATGGGAACACAGAAAGGAATCATCAGCCAAGGAGCTGTAGAGTACCCTAAATCGCTCAATAGTAAGGCTCTTGCCTGAGTTTCTGCCATCACCCTGTAGATATCTTAATTTGTCCATATGCGTGAGTCATGCAGAGAACCTTGCCAGGATGCCTGAACACTTGTAAAATTTCTTTACTATTACATGTAGCCTGAACAGTGAAGGTGTGTTGTCCTTTCTGGTTGATATATTCGTCCCCGTGTGGACAAGGATGTTGAATTTCAAAGTGGGTGCAATCAATGACTTCAATCGTGAAAGGAAATCCATATCGCTGATGCCACTCATTCATTGCCACCTGCTGTTCAGCTGAAATTCATGGAAATTTTATCCATACATGTGTCTTTCAAACCACTTCATCTAGGACTTCAGAAAATGCAATTGATACAGTACTTTGGTTCACACCAATGTCTTCTGCCACTCCGCTTTGAAACCCTGGATCACTTAATTATCATAGAAATATTCTCATTCTCTGTTTGTTAATGTGCCACCTCTAGTTTCAATGCTTTCACCCAAAAAATGATCGGCTAACCAATGCACATTTTCCTCATTAAATCTGTACATAGTTCTGTAATTGTCTGGAAATTAATCTCTCTGCTCCTTATATATTTTATGGCATCTCTGAATATTCATAAATGCAGCCATTTTGAAAAAGCACCCTAACTCAAGAGGTCTGAGTCACTTAATAACCAACCTCCAGTTTTTTGGAGCATGCTGTTATGAACGAGAGCAAGCTCTACGTTTTAATCGTAAGATTCTTGAGGCAGCTTGTACATGCCAACTCCTAGCTTGCGAATGGAGTGGGTCTTAGAGGTACCTCACGTTTATTCATTGAAAATAGAGGTAGCTCTTCAAAATATGGAGGAAACTCATTTTACTCCACTTTATTCATAACACCCTATATTTAATGAGTTTACGCATACACTTGTATATAAAATTTCTATTACTTGAAATCTTCTGCTCTCAACTCTAGTAAGAGCCTAATTTCAAAGTGTCATTGACTGCTGATAGAAACCCATATCTTTCTCCTTTGTTTTCTGTCCTATACCCTCCCCCCCTAAACAAAATATAAACATGTGTATCCCTACGATAGATTTCTTCAGTTCCCTAGCACTTAAGGGAAAACTATTTCTGAAAACTTCTTTGTAATTTCAAACCAAGCCAGTTCACATCTATTCAAACATAACTAGTTTTTTCTTCAAAATACCAGGGAACATTTTGCTGGAGTACTGATGAAGAAACTACATTTATGAAGAAGAAGAAGAAGAAGAAGAAGAAGAAGAAGAAGAAGAAGAAGAAGAAGAAGAAGAAGAAGAAGAAGAAGAAGAAGAAGATGATGATGATGATGATGATGATGATGATGATGATAATTATTATTATTATTATTATTATTATTATTATTATTATTATTATTATTATTATTAATTTATTTACACTGCCTGACAAAAAAATTAAAGCACTGAGAAGGGGAGGAGGAAACAAAATGAAATGAAATTTCATGTGTTGAGAGGGTATGTGATGTTCTTTTATTAATTAGAAAATTAAGTCAAATTTACAAAGAAATTGGCAGTACGAACCCACTTATCAGTACGACATTGAACCCCCTCTGGCCTGGATGTATGCACTGATTTGGTTTGGAAGGGTTGTAACATTTTGATGACTACTGATAAATAAATCATGAATAAAAATATATAAATAAAATTACTCAAAAACTTAATAAAATTAATAAGCATAATTAACCAAAATGTCCGTAGTATGGGCGCCAGAGTTCACCAGAATGGATCCCTCGAATTTAGATAAGAGCATGATAAACTGTATATCCCAGGGCGTGTACATAATGCTGCGTACTGGTACATCTGCTGCAGGCCTTACCTAACCTCCTGAAAACGACTAATTAGGTAGGAACTGCACCTAGGTTCATCAATAATACTGATTCTAAAATAGCTAACTATATTCTTAACAAATTCCGTGCATGAGCACCTCATCAACATACAACATTATACATATAATACACACATAAAATATTACTGGAAGACTCCATATTTACAACAACAACAATAATGAAAATCGTGGGAAAACGAAAGCGAGAACTAAGCTACCATTTGTAGATAGTCCGATGAACAATGTACATGTATGAAGATAAATACCCTTCACTGTCTCTATATCAATTCGACTTACCGATTCTCATAATCGGCAGTTATCACATCACACAGATACTGTACCTTGTACTACTGTGTTCACATATTTTAACACTTGTTGTAGAGATATAAATTATGGAAAGTTTGAGATAACTTTCACCAACATATAATGCTAGGCCGCCACAAGTGCTACAATACTTAATGCGCAAGCACTCTCCACAATCAGCCACTTTCCACGAACATAACAAGACTACGCTCCACGAACGTTTTAAGTCCAGTCCATTGCAGCCGTGCCACTCCAGTACCGTGTATCAGCACCACTTCCTTCCCGTACAGTGTCAGTTGTCATTCCTTCATACAGTGTTACTGCTTGTAGTTGTAGTAGTTACATTACAATGTACCCGGTTGCCGCCGTATGATCAACCTTTATAGACATCAACATCCCCCTCCGCTCAGATGATACGTCTGGATTGGTGCTTGCCCGCCAATCATGAGTGATCTCTACTGGTCAATACCATGCCCTGAACTCATACTAGGTTCCAAGACAATAACAAACACTCGGGTTTATTAAATGACTCACCGAACTTCCCTAGTACAACAACATCAACAAACACATCTCATCAGACACTGGGATATTTACATGACTCATGGAATATCCCGACACAAGTACATCACAACAAACACTGGGGTAGCCACATGACTCAACCAAATTACCAGAGTTATTAAAGCAATGTTTTCCCACTCGTGCAAAACAAATTACTCATACATACATATGTGGATATCTTCAAGCTTACCAATATAAATGGCTAAATATACAAATGAAATACTGATAATAATAATGATAATAATAATAATAATAAATTGAATACTGACAATAATATCTCTAACTTCTACATATAATTCGGGGGTGTGATATATGTACTATCACAGGGTATCATAAAGCTGTTGTAACCTTTCCTGAGGCAAGCTGGCTCATGACTGTTATAACTGGTCCTCGATATCCTGGATATTCAGCACGTGAATGGAGTTGATGTCCGAGCTGGTCCCACACATGTTCTATTGGGGACAGATCTAGGGATCTTGCTGCCAATGGGAGTACCTCAAAATCATGCACAGTTCATAAAGACATGTGCCGTGTGAGGACGAGCATTGTCATATTGAAAAATGGCACCACGATACTGCCGCATAAGAGGTAACATATGAGGATGCAGGATGTCTGTGACGTACCAGTGTGTCGTCAGAGTTCCCTCAGTCACAACCTGCTATAACCTGAAGTCATTCCCGATGACTCCCCACACCATGATGCCAGGAGTAATACCGCTGTGCCTCTCCAAAACATTGTAAGAATGGGACCTCTCCCCAGGTCACCATCATACTTGCAGATGATGGTCATCCAGGGTAGTGCAGAACCATTATTCATTGCTGACCATAATGCTGTGCCATTGATCAACGGTTCATGCTTCCCAGTCAGGGCATCACTCCAAACTCAGCCATTTGTGTTGTGGTGTTAACCGCAGCCTATGCTTGGAACAGTAATTCCTTAGTTTGGCTGCTGATAGTCTCCGACCAATGGTGTGGTATGACACAGAATGTTACAAGGAGTCCATTACTTGTTCTTGGATGGCAGACCAGATGTGAAGGGTTACCATGTGCTTGGTGCACAATACAGCAATCCTCCCTTGTGGTGGTCAGACGTGGTTGACTAGAACCTTGACAAAAAGTATGTCTGTCTTCACATTCCCGTGCAGTCAAACATCGGACTACTGTCACATCTGAATGCCCCACAGATCTGGATATTGCACTATTCAACAGGCTGGGCAAATGGAGACCCACAATGAGGCCCCTTTTGAACTCTATCAGGTGCTGATAACACTGTCTCACATGAGTACACAGCATCTCCAAGTCCTTCATGGTTATCACTCAACATCTGACACTGTCCACCCCCTTATATACCTTTCCAGGCCTGGCAGCAACGCTAAACATGAACAACACTAATGCACTCTGGTGACTGTTCTACCTGTTACAGAGAATTGCAACTCTAATCATGCCAATGATGTGTATGTGTACAAAGTTACATTGACATCCGACCATTTCTTTTGGGTGCTTCAGTTTTTTGTCAGGGAGTGATGATGATGATGATGATGATGATGATGATGATGATGATGATGATGATGATGACTACTTTCTCAATATTCAGATAAAAGTCAAAGGTAAGTTGTTTCCAAATTTAATCATACCTGTACTGCACAAATTAAATCTCAGATTTATCCTCATTATTGTTCAACCTGAATTTGCCTCTGCAAAAGTGGATACTTCGCATTGCCACAGGGTCTAGGAGTAGGTTGTAAAGGTTCTTGATTAGAGACCTTGGTACTTTCATTACTCTTAGTCTCATCAATATTGTTGTCAGGAAATGGAAAAATAGATTATGTTTTTCAGTTCCATTGTTGGGATTAAACATTGTTAATATTTGAAATATATACATCATCATCATCATCATCATCATCATCATCATCATCATCATCATCATCATCATCTTCCAGCTCCAGTTTCCCAGGTGTGGTGTACAAGTGCTCGCCACTTCTTCCTGTCAAAGTATAGTTTCTGTTCCTCTACGTCCTCCCGCTTGGCATTCCTCTTGCTGATCTCCGATTTCACTGGGTCTATCCATCTATTCCTTGGTCTCTCAACTGGCCTCTCCCCTTTCATTTCTGTCAAAGTAATGCTTTGCTGTTCTCATTCCGTCCATCCTCATAACATGTCCAAACAATTGTAGCCTGCGTCTTCCTAGAAACTCTGTTCCGGTAACAGGTATTTTGATGCCAGCCTCCTTCCTGTTTGCTGCATTTCTAATCTTGTCCTTCCTGGTCTTTGGTTCATTTGTTCTGATGAATTCCATTTCTGTTGACTGAATTTTACTATTTGCCTTGTTATGAAGGGTACATGTTTCGAGACCATATGTGAGAACTGGAATGAAGTAGGTATAAAATATTGTCAGTTTTGCTTTCTGGGGTATTTTATCATCCCAGAGTTGATTTCCCACCTGAAAATAAAATTGGGAAGCTTTCTGAGTCCTATTGAGTATTTCTGGTTTACTATGTTATCTTTTTTAATGATACTTCCAAGATATTTGAAGTTAGAAACAGACTGCAATAGAGTTACCTCCAGGAAAATGTTTGAATCTGTGCCTTTCCTGTTGATAGTCATTTCAACAGTTTTTTTATTTTTTATTTTAATGATGTTTAGTCCATATTCTTCCATTCCAAAGATTTAGTTTCTCCTGTACTTCTGCTTCATTTTCTCCCCAGATCAGAACACCATCCACAAATATTAGAGTGTTAGGCTCTTTGCAATGTTCTTTGATGGACTTTACAATCCGATCATAATAAAATGATGAACAGGGGTGGTGACAAGGCACTTCCCTGCTGGACTCCTCTTTTGGTTTCAGACCAATCTGATCTTCCATCCCCTACTTGGACACAGCTTAAGCACATTTGACAGAGCATCTTTACTTTATTGATCAGGAAGTTTGCCACACCTATTACCTTCTGGGCATTCACAGATTATCTCTCCATGCACACTATCATAGACCTTCTCGATGTCCATAAAAACCATCACTAAGTTTTTGATTAAAACAGGTTTAAGACAAGAAAACTGTTTATCGCCATGACTATTTAATCATGCATTAGAATTTATAATAAGGAAATGGTACAAAGTCAACCCAAAGAACATAAAAGTTGGAAGCTCCAAACAAAATTTAAGTTTAAACTGTTTAGGATTTGCTGATAACCTTGTTCCATTGTCTAACAATATTCAGGAAACTCGACACCAAATTAAATATCTACAGGAAATGGCACAAAAAATAGGTATTACAATATCCTTTGAAAAACTGAGATCATGGTTACACATCCCCCACTGGTAAATAAAATAACAATTGATGGACAAGAAATCAAAATTGTTGATAAATTTAAGTATTTAGAAGAAATCATAACTTGTAATCTTAATGAGAAACTAGCTTGGCATAACAGAATAAATAAATTAAACAAAGCAAATTATATTACCAAGACTACATACAGTAAAAACCGCTTATTGATAGCAGCAAAATTAAGACATTGTAAAACAGTCACACAGCCACAAATTAACTTATGCTAGTGAAACCATTTAAAACTACTAATACAGCTGAAACAGATGAAATACTTAAGACAGAAAGAAGAAGAATTAGACCATGTATAAATAAACAGTATCAAGTTAATGGACAATGGAGAATAGCATCAAATAAAACAGTTTATAAGGAAATTGAACCAGTATTGAGCACGATCAGGAAAAAAGTATGTCATTCTTTGGACATCTTATCGCAACACCTGACACCAGAATTAGCAGAAGAATAATTGAAAAATTATGGAATAGCAAGACCAACATTAAATGGATCACGGAAATTAAGGAGGATATAAAAGAACTACAAATAACAACAGACGATCTCAAAAACAAAACAGAAAAAATTAAGATACTTCAAGACACACACACACACCAGGCTACAGACCAAGATCAATAAAAGGTCTAATGGAGAGAATTTTAATAATAATAATGTTATTGGCTTTACGTCCCACTAACTACTTTTATGGTTTTCGGAGACGCCGAGGTGCCAGAATTTAGCCCCGCAGGAGTACTTTTATGTGCCAGTAAATCTACCGACATGAGATTGACGTATTTGAGCACCTTCAAATATCACCAGGCTGAGCCCGAATCGAACCTGCCAAGTTGGGGTCAGAAGGCCAGTGCCTCAACCGTCTGAGCCACTCAGCCCAGTGACAGTATTTTCAACAGAACAAAGGAAGGCAGCATCTCTCAGAATGAAAAAATATTGGGCTGATAGGAAATCAAGAAATTCTTTGTATAATTGGCTAGAGTAGTCCAATGTAGGCCATAACATCCAAAATAAAATAAAATAAATAAATAAATAAATAAATAAATAAATAAATAAATAAATAAATAAATAAATAAATAAATAATAATATTATTATTATTTATTATTATTTACATATTTTACGCCCACATTGGAGCACTTAAATCAATACATTTGAGTTAATTTCTTCTTTTTCTTCTCCCAGAACTTTCTCATCCTCTCCGACCTGGAAGCCCTTTGTGTGTCTGATATAGTATATTGTTTCCGTTCAACTGTTTTTAGTTTGAGACTTATGCTTTTGTTCTTCAAAATCCTCTTCTGTCTTTGATTTGTTGCCGAGTTATACCCAATTCTTCCAAATCATCCTGAACTTCTTTGAACCAATTATTATTGATTTTATTTTTCAAAAAGTAATCAAATAGTTGTTTCAATATCCTGATGTCTGGTAATCTTGATACATCCTTACTACAACCCCTAAACACCCTCATAACCATGTGCAGAGATCTGTACCCTTTATTTACAATCCCATTTATGTGATTACCCCAATGAAGATCTTTCCTTATATTAACATCTAGATATTTACAATGATCCCCAAAAGGAATTTTCACCCCATCAACGCAGTAATTAAAACTGAGAGGACTTTTCCTATTTGTGAAACTCACAACCTGACTTTTAACCCCGTTTATCATCATACCATTGCCTACTGTCCATCTCACAACATTTTCGAGGTCACGCTGCAGTTGCTCACAATCTTGTAACTTATTTATCACTCTGTAGAGAATAACATCATCCGCAAAAAGCCTTACCTCGGATTCCACTCCTTTACTCATATCATTTATATATATAAGAAAACATAAAGGTCCGATAATACTGCCTTGAGGAATTCCCCTCTTAATTATTACAGGGTCAGTTAAAGCTTCACCTACCCTAATTCTCTGAGATCTATTTTCTAGAAATATAGCAACCCATTCAGTCACTCTTTTGTCTAGTCCAATTGCACTCATTTTTGCCAGTAGTCTCCCATGATCCACCCTATCAAATGCTTTAGACAGGTCAATCGCGATACAGTCCATTTGACCTCCAGAATCCAAGATATCTGCTATAGCTTGCTGGAATCCTACAAGTTAAGCTTCAGTGGAATAACCTTTCCTAAAACCGAATTGCCTTCTATCGAACCAGTTATTAATTTCGCAAACATGTCTAATATAATCAGAAAGAATGCCTTCCCAAAGCTTACATACAATGCATGTCAAACTTACTGGCCTGTAATTTTCAGCTTTATGTCTATCACCCTTAAACCGCAGTGGTACGTATAAGTTAGGAAATTTGTTTGGAAGGGTAATAGGGAGGTACATTCAGGGAAACGGGATGGCCTAGGGAGCGGTGATAAGGGAACAGGGAACTGGAAATCAAGTAGGGATGACATAAAATTGTTAGTGTTGAACTGTAGAAGTATTGTAAAGAAAGGAATAGAATTAAGTAATTTAATAGATATATATTTACCAGATATTGTAATAGGAGTTGAATCATGGCTGAGAAATGATATAATGGATGCAGAAATTTTCTCACGGCACTGGAGTGTGTATCGTAGAGATAGGATAGGAAAGGTGGGAGGGGGAGTTTTCATTCTGGTGAAAGAAGAATTTGTAAGCTACGAAAAAGTTAAAGATGAGACACATGAAATTCTAGGTGTAAGGCTCATTTCTAAAGATAATAGGCAACTTGATATATTTGGAGTGTACAGATAGGGAAAGGGTAGCACTGATGCGGATTCGGAATTATTTGATAGGATAGTCAGCTATGTGGGAAACGACATGGAAAGAAATGTGATTGTAGCGGGAGATCTGAATTTGCCAGATGTCAATTTTGAAGGAAATGCGAACGACAGGAAGCATGACCAACAAATGGCAAATAAGTTAATATGGGAAGGACAGCTGATTCAGAAAGTGATGGAACCAACCAGAGGGAAAAATATTTTGGATGTGGTGCTGATAAAACCAGATGAGCTCTATAGGGAAACTGAAGTAATAGATGGTATTAGTGATCATGAAGCTGTTTTTGTGGTAGTTAAAAATAAATGTGATAGAAAGGAAGGTCTTAAAAGTAGGACTGTTAGGCAGTACCATATGGCTGATAAAGCAGGTATGAGGCAGTTTCTAAAAAGTAACTATGATCGGTGGAAAACGGTAAATAAAAATGTAAACAGACTCTGGGATGGGTTTAAAGAAATTGTTGAGGAATGCGAAAACAGGTTTGTACCTTTAAGGGTGGTAAGGAATGGTAAAGACCCACCTTATTATAATAGAGAAATAAAGAGACTAAGAAGGAGGTGCAGACTGGAAAGAAATAGAGTTAGAAATGGCTGTGGAAGTAAGGAGAAATTGAAGGAACTTACTAGAAAATTGAATCTAGCAAAGAAGGCAGCTAAGGATAACATGATGGCAAGCATAATTGGCAGTCATACAAATTTTAGTGAAAAATGGAAGGGTATATATAGGTATTTTAAGGCAGAAACAGGTTCCAAGAAGGACATTCCAGGAATAATTAATGAACAAGGGGAGTGTGTATGTGAGGATCTTCAAAAGGCAGAAGTATTCAGTCAACAGTATGTAAAGATTGTTGGTTACAAGGATAATGTCGAGATAGAGGAAGAGACTAAGGTCAAAGAAGTAATAAAATTTACATATGATAACAATGACATTTACAATAAGATACAAAAGTTGAAAACTAGAAAAGCGGCTGGAATTGATCAGATTTCTGGGGATATACTAAAGACAATGGGTTGGGATATAGTACCATATCTGAAGTACTTATTTGATTATTGTTTGGCCGAAGTAGCTATACCAGATGAATGGAGAGTTGCTATAGTAGCCCCTGTGTATAAAGGAAAGGGTGATAGACATAAAGCTGAAAATTACAGGCCAGTAAGTTTGACATGCATTGTATGTAAGCTTTGGGAAGGCATTCTGTCTGATTATATTAGACATGTTTGTGAAATTAATAACTGGTTCGATAGAAGGCAATTCGGTTTTAGGAAAGGTTATTCCACTGAAGCTCAACTTGTTGGATTCCAGCAAGATATAGCAGATATCTTGGATTCTGGAGGTCAAATGGACTGTATCGCGATTGACATGTCTAAAGCATTTGATAGGGTGGATCATGGGAGACTACTGACAAAAATGAATGCAATTGGACTAGACAAAAGAGTGACTGAATGGGTTGCTATATTTCTAGAAAATAGATCTCAGAGAGTTAGAGTAGGTGAAGCTTTGTCTGACCCTGTAATAGTTGAGAGGGGAGTTCCTCAGGGCAGTGTTATCGGACCTTTATGTTTTCTTATATATATAAATGATTTGAGTAAAGGAGTGGAATCGGAGGTAAGGCTTTTTGCGGATGATCTTATTCTCTATAGAGTGATAAATAAGTTACAAGATTGTGAGCAACTGCAACGTGACCTCGAAAATATTGTGAGATGGACAGCAGGCAACGGTATGTTGATAAACGGGGCTAAAAGTCAGGTTGTGAGTTTCACAAATAGGAAAAGTCTCTCAGTTTTAATTACTGCGTTGATGGGGTGAAAGTTCCTTTTGGGGATCATTGTAAGTATCTAGGTGTTAATATAAGGAAAGATCTTCACTGGGGTAATCACATAAATGGGATTGTAAATAAAGGGTACCGATCTCTGCACATGGTTATGAGGGTGTTTTGGGGTTGTAGTAAGGATGTAAAGGAGAGTGCATATAAGTCTCTGGTAAGACCTCAACTAGAGTATGGTTCCAGTGTATGGGACCCTCACCAGGATTACCTGATTCAAGAACTGGAAAAAATCCAAAGAAAAGCAGCTCGATTTGTTCTGGGTGATTTCCGACAAAAGAGTAGCGTTACTAAAATGTTGCAATGTTTGGGTTGGGAAGAATTGAGAGAAAGAAGAAGAGCTGCTCGACTAAGTGGTATGTTCCGAGCTATCAGCGGAGAGATGGCGTGGATTGACATTAGTAGACGAATAGGTTTGAATGGCGTCTATAAAAGTAGGAAAGATCACAATATGAAGATAAAATTTGGAATTCAAGAGGACAAACTGGGGCAAATATTCATTTATACGAAAGGGAGTTAGGGATTGGAATAACTTACCAAGGGAGATGTTCAATAAATTTCCAATTTCTTTGAAATCATTTTGGAAAAGGCTAGGAAAGCAACAGATAGGGAATCTGCCACCTGGGCGACTGCCCTAAATGCAGATCAGTATTGATTGACCCTTTCCTTTATACACAGGGGCTACTATATCAACTCTCCATTCATCTGGTATAGCTCCTTCGACCAAACAATAATCAAATAAGTACTTCAGATATGGTACTATATCCCAACCCATTGTCTTTAGCATATCCCCAGAAATCTGATCAATTCCAGCCGCTTTTCTAGTTTTCAACTTTTGTATCTTATTGTAAATGTCATTGTTATCATATGTAAATTTTATTACTTCTTTGGCCTTAGTCTCCTCCTCTATCTCAACATTTTCCTTGTAACCAACAATCTTTACATACTGCTGACTGAATACTTCTGCCTTTTGAAGATCCTCACATACACACTCCCCTTGTTCATTAATTATTCCTGGAATGTCCTTCTTGGAACCTGTTTCTGCCTTAAAATACCTATACATACCCTTCCATTTTTCACTAAAATTTGTATGACTGCCAATTATGCTTGCCATCATGTTATCCTTAGCTGCCTTCTTTGCTAGATTCAATTTTCTAGTAAGTTCCTTCAATTTCTCCTTACTTCCACAGCCATTTCTAACTCTATTTCTTTCCAGTTATTCAATACTAGGCACCATAACTGACTTTAACCACCATGGCCCAATTCTCAACAAAAACTACCGAGCAATCCACAAAGATCAGTTACAATGGTGAGCCTATTAGCATTGTATGTACTGATAATAACCGATTTCTCTATGCCCATTGGAGAAAGCTGTATCTCATTGTCAATACACATATAAGCCGGGCTCATCCTGAGGCATATAGACAAATTATTGCATCCAGACAGCCTGCTAGAAACCATGCTCTGGAAGTACAGAAGTATAGAATGTGAACAGATACCAGACACTTGAACTGCAAGAAGTAGGCTCAGTGAATGAGCACAGTCCCATGCACCAGTATAAAGAAGACCTTACATAATGGCATATATGCTTGTATAATGGGATTGCACTTGATGATTTTGACACAGCTGTAAATGGATTTGTCGAATTCCTGTCCATATCAATAAGCCATTTTCCAGGTCAAAAACACCCCTCCAGAAAATACTTTGAAGCCAGTTATAAGAAAACAAAGGAAACAAATGCCAACTTTTAATTTAAGTGTTCAAGATACTGATAACCATTTCTCTTCCATCTTTTCCAATCCCAATAATTGCATACGGGAGGAGTATCCAGACTGCATGGATGAAGCACAGCGGATAGCTCTCAACGACTCTTGTGAGACAACGATAAAAGAAGTAACTCATGTGACAAATAAAATAGCAGTTGACACAGCTGCCGGTTCCTGACAATGTTATAGTCCAAGCAGTCAACGATTACCTGGTATCTATCATAATTGAAAAAATCGCTATGATAATATTGAATACCAAGTTTATTTCAGCACTTTTCCATTAGGCTCATACAGTCTTGCCGCTAAATCCTTCAAATTGGAGATCGACATGTTCCATATTACGATGTATTTTAGAGAGGGTTTTCAACGCCAGGTTAAAGGCTTTTTGTGCAATTCAGTGATTATCTGTTTCACTAGATCACCTGGTTGTCTCATCAATACTGCTATTCTGAGATCCATCCTTCAATATGCTAAACATAGAAAGCATGACATAACCCTGATTTTCTTTAACGTAAAGTAAAACCTTTAACAATGTCAGGCACTTACATCTAAGACATACTCTTCATTCTTCTGAATGCACCTCTCAATTAACAAGAATAATTTGTAATGTCAAGAAAAGAATTCCATCTCTTTTTCAGGTCAATCTGAGAAGGACTAAACATATTGTTTTGCACTCTGGTGTAATGAAAGGGTCCTCACTGTCACCTATCTCATACAATATCTCTGACCGAGCTCGATAGCTGCAGTCGCTTAAGTGCGGCTAGTATCCAGTATTCGGGAGATAGTAGGTTCGAACCTCACTGTCGGCAGCCCTGAAAATGGTTTTCCGTGGTTTCCCATTTTCACACCAGGCAAATGCTGGGGCTGTACCTTAATTAAGGCCACGGCTGCTTCCTTCCAACTCCTAGCCCTTTCCCGTCCCATCGTCGCCATAAGACCTATCTGTGTCGGTGCGACGTAAAGCAAAAAAAAAGAAGGAAAAAAAAAACAATATATCTGTAGAGAACTCTATGAAGACAATGTATCTAATGAATATGGATACACTATGGGTGATGGGTTAATTCCACTGATAATTCAGGGCTTTGCTGATTTTTATTTTCAAAATCTTCCTTCACTCAGAGGCTGCCTAAGACAAAGAATACACATACAATTTCATTCAAAAATTTAAAAAAATAAGCAAATTATGTCTTAGTCTGGCAAATACAAGTGGTGTCTGAGTATCAAAAGAGAACCCCTGAGAGCTTTTGGCCCCCAGTCGATGAACTCCTTGATACTGATGTCGAATGCCTTCATCAGCTCTATTGTCTTCTTAGGGACTGTCCCTCTCGCACCGATCATGAGATCCCTCATTTCTATGTCATCCAGTTCATATTTATTCTTGTAACATGGCACTGTATGCAGGTAGATAGACTTCTTTTCTCGGTACACTTCGTCTGGTTGGTCGGAGTATGTTTCAAATCTTACTGTGGGGTCAATATATATCCTTTCTTCCCTTTAATTGTGATAATATCTATCTTTCTCGTACTGCCATTTACTTCCTCATGCACTTGAAATCCTTTCTCATGGAGCGTCTGTGCTATGGATGACCTGATGTTGTGATGTCTGGTGTTTCGAAGAGCTTCATTGAAGGCACAGTAATCCAAGACTGAGGTAATGTTTCAGTTTCACTACATCTTCTGCAGTGTTTACCATCCAGGGACCTTCCCAGTACAGCTCTTACAGGTGCAAAGTTACATGCGATTTTCAGCGCATCTCTCCACTCCGTGCTAGAAAGGCTATTGTGGTTTTTAACCCAGCGGTTTGCAGAAGAGAAGTCCTTGTACAGACACACTCCCTGACCTTTGCTTCTCAACTGGCACCATTTCTCAAATTCAGATTCTCGTAATTTATTTCTGAGTTTCTTGGTGTTATACTCACTGTGCCTGTTCTTCATACCCTCAGTTTTATCATTTACGTTTAACTTAGTTAAGCATCTGTTAATTTCTTCATCTGGGTTTCTAGTGACTTCAATATATTGGTTCCCCTCCTATTTCAGAATGTTGAAGCTGTTTATATTCTGAAGTAAGGCTTCCCAGCTTGCCCTAAAAACACCTAACCCTTCGTACCATTTATCTGAGTAAATCACAGAATCAGGAGTGTCAGTAAGAAGGGATAAGATCTCCTTTAGTGTACTCTTAACAAGTTTATAAGCATCTTCCAAAAACCGCTGTGGTATATTACCTGCTCTAAATCACTAACTTAGCAATTGAGAGATTTCAGGAATTAGGGTTTGGAAATTAATGCAAACAAATCAGTAGCTATCAACATAATCAGCAGTGGGAACTTATGCATATCAAGTGGAATAACTATACAGTGCATTTCTGGATCTGAATGCATTAAATACCTGGGAGTTAACTTCGCTGACACTATTGTATTTGATCCTATGCAATCTATCATATTACTGCAAGAGAAAATGTCCTGGAAACTTCTCCTTGGCTACATCCTGATCATCATAAATTCATCCCTTTGTCCCACATTGATATATCAGTTCCTTTCCACCCCAATGGAAAAAATTCCCCAACAATTTGTAGATGATGCCGACAAAATGATTAAGAGAACTCTCGAGAAGATTTTATCGCTTCCATCTGACACATCGGATGTAATGATGTATTCTGCCAAAGTGGTTAAAGGTATGGGTCTTTTTCATGCAAGGCGGGAAGCAAACTTACAACAGTAACACACTCCGCAAAGCTGGCAATTAAGAACATTATAGCAACGAGAAACCTTGATGTTGAAACTGCACATTGCACGTCCACTCTTAACATAAAATGTCTTACCAAAAGTGCTGCTAAACTGCCGACACTCAGGAGATCTCTCGGAGACCAAGAATGTAAAAAAAATGAAAACCAGAAATGCAAAGTTGTATACCTATATCAAGAGTTTACTCCAGCCATTTGACGAATGAACTCACAAGCACTGAGTGGAAAAATGCTCTCAAGATGACAGCAAATATAGCCTCTGTCCACCCCATACCAGGCAGATCCAAAAACAGTAACCACTGCAGACGATGCAGTGAGATTCAAACTTTGGCACACGTCTTAGGATCTTGTCCATTCGGCAAATAGCTACGAAACACCAGAAAACATCATATCCTGTCATCCATGGCTGATACACTATGTGATAAAGGGTATCTAGTACATGAAGAGGTCCATGGCTTTACAGTTGACAGTTGACAGTTGACAGTAGAACAAGATTAATTGACACGATCGCCTTCAAACCCAGAAGCAAAAAAAGTTTCATTCTTGATCCGACAATCGGATCTGAATCATATGCACGACAGCCCGCTGAAGTTGACGAAGACAAAAAGAGGACATATTCACCAACCGTTCCCTATTACCTCAATAAGTACAACCTTGAGGACATCGAGGTCATAAGGCTCATGCTGGGTGCAATAAGTACGAGGTCATAGGGCTCATGCTGGGTGCAAGGGGTACCATTCCTAAGCTACTGGTCACCTACTCACGACATTTTGGTGTGCCGAATGAGACCAGAATACCTCAATGTCGATCTTGAGGCATCACCTCTACTCTCCACCCATTTAATTAAATCAAAAGTATTTTATCTGCTTCTTCTTTGTCACTAAGGATTGTTTTCTCTACATTATCATTAGAATTATTGTTTATCTTTTATTAGATTACTAAATTTATATTGTGTGAAATTCTTTGTCAGTTAGGCGACCTCACTCATTTTAAGAAGAATATTAAGTATTAATATTGTAAACGGAAGAGCTGCATACTTCAAGATAAGTATAATCCTAATATTGTAGTTGGTCACTGTCTGAACCACAAGCAAGTAAACCATTTTCAGTATATCTTCCGAAGTTTACATACTGCCTTTCTAATTAATATCTTTATCCCTTACTCATCTGTACACCCACACCAAAACTCCTGATTGAATATCACTATTTGTCCATGAAAATAAAGTAAATTAAGAGAATGACAATTTCTTACATCTAAATCAGATAACATGTGTAATCACAGTGCCTTCTCGGAGCTGACTGTGCACGTGAAATTGTACTCCAGTTATCTACACCCCCACTTGTGTTCAGCACCTCTCCCAGATAGTCGCATAATAGGGATACCTAAATGAACGAAACCCATCAGTAACTTCCTACTGGACAACGGATTCAAAATCCCACCATATTTTATTGCACCAACCTTTCTAGCTTACACTGAATTATAAGACTTTATCACCTCAAAACATAATAGGATCAATGTAATGATAGGTCACTGTGGCAAGAGGGAGCAACAGAAAGAGGAGACAAGGATCAACATGAAAACACAGAATGACAAGGGCTGTCCTCACATTTTCATACACTGTTATGTGTTATCTTCACATAGATAAGCCCTTTCCTAATCACTCCCAATATCTCTACCATACTGATAGCTTCCCCGCTGATGAAGGTGCAAAGCAATGCCTTCTGGACTTCCTTGTTAGGGTATAAATATAGGGCTGGTGAGGAGCCAAGCAATTAGAGTCAACAGATGGGGCAGAGAAGAAATGGATAATCTCAGTTTTATGTTGATCAGTTCTACATTTCTTGCATTCACATTCTCAGTTTATAAAGCCTCGACCTTCCTTCATGAACATTTAGCTGAGTTATAAGTTTCCTCACCTACAAGTTGCTTTATTTCCTGTCCCCAACTATGAAATGCATTCGTAGATAAAATATTGTTCTCATTTGTTTTTGATTATATGTTATATGTTGTAAACTTTTTTAAAATCCAAAATCCTAAGTGAACTAGGCCATCAATGTATGGTCTATTTTAAAGTCACCCTTTCCTTTGGAGTGATGCTACAACTGGAATGAGGCAGTGTGCATAGAAATGCACGTAACCATTCTATTTTTTTGTTTTTGTTTCACAGTGGGACTCTTTCTTATTCTGATTGTTTTAGATTTTAAGAGCCATACGAGAAGACAGCTGGAAAAGTACTTTTTCAACATGGAAGCAGCATTAGGGCTCATTCATTTCAATATTTATAATCTGTCACTACTGTTTTCTGAGCTAATACCATAATTTAAAAAATATGCAGTTCCAGTAGAAAATGCTGAATGTTTTGCTTATTCCCACTGTGGGTGAGAATGGTAGAATATATCCACCTTAACCCCTGCCTGTTGTAAAAAAGAACAAAAAGAGGGTTGGGTTGGTGACCACCGGTCCCCTAGCTGAATTCCCGCTATGGGTGGGGACGGTATATTATATCCACGGTATCCCCTGCCTGTCATAAGAGGTGGCTGAAAGGGGGACCAGGGGCTCTGAACTTTCAAGTGTGGATTGGTAATCACAGTTCCCCTAGCTGAGTCTGGCATTGATTCCACTTACTTTTGTCAGGCTTTTCGCTTTCACTTTCCTGTCCTGCCTCCCTTAATCAACTCTTGTTCTCTTCAAATCCTGATTGTATTAGGTTTACAAGGCCTAGATAACTGTTAAAGTGACAAATGACATGCAACTAGCGATAGATAAAGGATAAATGACTATATATGTTCTCTTGGACTTAAGCAAAGCCTTCGAGTGTGTAGACAGTGACATATTACTCGCTAAACTCAAGACGCTGAAATTTTCTTACAGCACTCTAACCTGGGTACAATCCTATCTTGGTGGTCATCAGCAGCATGTATTAGTGAGAAATGATAGATCTTCATGGCAAACCACTAATGTGGGCGTGGCACAGGGTGGAGTGTTGTCGCCTCTTCTGTTCTCGTTATACATGAGCGACTTATCTGAGATGTTGACCAATTGTAAATATCACCTGTATGCAGATGATATTCAATTATAGATTCACACACAGCCTAATGACTTAAACAATTAAATCACTAAGTTAAACGGACCTAGCAAATGTGAAAGACTGGACTAGCAGACATGACCTGAAAGTGAACCCATCAAAATCACAGGCCATCATAATTGGTACTTATAAATCTCATGCTAAACTACAAAACACATCTATACCCAGTGTTACACTCAGTGGAATACCAATAACATTTAGCGATAATGTAAGGAACCTTGCAATAGTATTCAATAAATATTTAAGTTGGTCAGAACATGTCACAAAAATTTGTCAAAGAATATTCTATTCATTACACCCTGCAAAAAGGATGAGGGACTAACTTCCAAGAAGCACAGGAAGATTATTAGCTCAGAGTCTAATATTCCCAATATTTGATTATGGAGATATAGTTTATAATAGTATGAGCAAAACACTTTCATGTCGACTACAACGAGCCTACAATGCTTGTGCTCGATTCCAGTCCAAACTCATATTAGCTCTTTCCTCTCTCAGCTGTCATGGCTAAAATTGACTGAACGACATAAATACTATGCTGTTTCCCTTCTCCACAGTGTTCTGCAAACAAACAAACCAGACTATCTTAGAACAGACTTTAAATACCTCTCCCCTTCCGATAGAGCTCCCTCGAGGTCATCCACATGATCCCTCTTGTCCATTCCCATTCATCACAGTAACTCGTACAACAACTCATTTATACTTGCTACCATACGTTCCTGGGACTCAGTCCCAGCTGAAATTAGAGGCATAGGCAATCTGAGGCTATTTAAAAGGAAATGGTTAATGTGGTGCTCAAATCTGTAGAATGGAGATTTCACTAACATTAAAAAAAAGTAATATTTTGTTCTTAAATATCAATAAGGATAGAAAATTATAAAGGTTTAATTAATTTTAGTGATATTTAGAAATATGTGTAACTAATGATTACATGTACACTATTCACATGATTCTATAAATTGTATAACGATGTTGTACAATATGGTTTGGCATAACAGCAGGCTCATAGCCTAAACCCCGCCATATAAGAAAGGCAATAAACTAAACTAAACTATTTCATTTTCATGACCTTTGTGACCTTTCCCTTGCTTTTGCTGATACTTTCATTCTTCGAAGTGTTGGACCTCTTCCATTCTTCTGATTAATGTTAATAGAGGATGGTTGCCCAGTTGCACTTCCTCTTAAAACAATAATCACCACCCCACTCTGACCTCCCTTGGTCAATTCTTGCTCTTTTCCGACTTTGACGGTATTACCGTTGTATTAAAAATTGTGTAGACTCGAGTGTAAACCTCCATAAATATTACTAGTTGGCCGACCTCAAATTATAGTAGACCTATAAGCCTACCAAAATATATCTCCTTTCTTTCTTTGTTTAAAATTGGTAGAGAATATTTTCTTTTGTATTTAATGCTTCAGATATTTTGACGGGTTCAGAAAAAGAACCTAAGACTTCCTACGGACGAACCTCCTCTTTAAGACCACAAACAATTCATCATTTCATCCTCATCACGACACATATGTCGCCTACGGGTGTCAAATCAAAAAACGTGCACCTGGCGAGCCGAATAAGTCCTCGAACACCTCCCAGCACTAAGAACCATACGCCATTTCATTTACCTCATACAATAAAACCTTTCCACTCGATCATAACCGGATTTTAATTCAACGTAGCTCCAAGTGTTCCTATTAAGAGTGTGAAATTAAAAAAATAAAAACATTATCAATTTAGTGATAAAACATTTTCTCAGCACAGGGAACCCAGACAAATTCATACTGATACTAAGCGTTGTTACAAGCGTTCCAATTAGTGATTTGCAATTACAGTACGGAAAACTTGGATCGATGATTTGATTTTATATTGAATTTTATTTGATAGAGAATAGGTGACACAGCAATCAACACTTTCGTTTATGACTCAGCGCAGTCAGTCATAGTACTGCATAGTACTGTTATCATCTGTCAATGACACGTCCTTCATCCTGGAATTTTTCATGTCACTGACAGTGTGGGAGTCTGAAAAGTATATTGTATTTGCTTCAGTCAAATTTTCAGAGACGACAAACCAGGCTTTTAATCGAAAGATTAATCGAAGAAATGAGTCTGGATATGCTTGTGTCCTTTGAATTATTTACTGTTTTGTTTTCCATGTATTCTTTCCGGTAGAGAAAACATATGGACTAAAATTGGCATTTGTTAGGAAAGAGTAAGAAGCATTGTTCATTTAAAAACCATTTAGATAATGAAATGAGTTTCGCACTTTTGGGAAAAATCTAACTTGTATCTGAGTCAAACTGAACGAGGTATACATAAATCATCTGTTCATAGCTATAACAAGCTTGAGTACAAAAGCGGTAAAACTTACAGTACCAGTACATAATGTCACGCATGAAAATCAAAATCCCCAGCCTGTTTCCAGTCATTTAACCGGTTCAGGAATGGAATGAATGAAGCCCTCATCTAGCACCGAAGATAGGAACTGTGCCGGCTGCCGAAGCCTGTCGCACTCCTCTAGGGCAATTATTAATGACTGACCGATGAAATGAAATGATATTGGAGAGTGTTGCTGGAATGTAAGATGACAGGGAAAACCGAGGTACCGGTACTCGGAGAAAAAACCTGTCCCACCTCCGCTTTGTTCAGCACAAATCTCACATGGAGGGGCCAGGATTTGAACCACGGAACTCAGCGGTAAGAGGACGGCGCGCTCTCTCATGGAAAGGCCGGGATTTGAACTATGGAACCCAGCGGTGAGAGGCTGGCATGCTGCTGCCTGAACCACGGAGGTTTCTCTAATAATATCACGCATGATGGACACTATTAAACTTAAATGCTGTGCTGAATTCCATTGGCCTTGCGTGGTCACAATGAAACTGAACACTTCAGCAACCCAGGCATTCTTGAAGGATTGATTAATCTCACCGCGACACTAGGTAGCCTAATACGTAATTACCATATGTTAAAAGACCATTTTAAAAATTTCAGTGTCTTCCGAATTAAATTTTAGACGATATTTTGTTAATATTAAGAACAAATTTTATCCGAAATTAATGTTCTATTCCATTCATACGGATGAAGGACCATTCGTGAACAGCCTAATAAATCCCTATAGTAATTAATTTTAAGGTATCAGATCAAGGGTAAAATTATTGTAATATTTTAGTTGTTATTTTGAAGTGTCTAATAGATGTGCTCCCCCTGTGGGTGGTGGCGGTAGAATAGCACATACGGTATCCTCCTCCCATTGTAAGAGGCGACTTAAAGGAGCCACAGGGTTATCAACTTGGTAGCATGGGTTAGCGATCACGGGGTTCTTAGCTGAGTCCCAACATTGCTTCCCACTGTCGGCAGCCCTGAAGATGGTTATCCGTGGCTTCCCGTTTTCACACCAGGCAAATGCTGACTGGGGCTGTACCTTAATTAAGGCCACGACCGCTTCCTTCTCATTCCTAGGCCTTTCCTGTCTCATCATCGCCATAAGACCTATCTGTGACAGTGCGACGTAATAATAATAATAATAATACTTTATTAACGGTAATACCATTTTATAACAATAGAGAAGAATAAACAAAACAAAACACACTAAAAAGAAAGTTCAATGGAGTATAAGTAGAAAAATATGTACAGACTAGCTGATGTACCCGTGCTTCGCTACAGGATTCTCAGAAAGACTGACTTGGTGGATTTCCTAACTGAATTCAACATAGGTCATTACAAAAACGTCAGTAGGAATGTAGCGATTGAAAGCAATGTTATGATATAAAATATTCGATCAAATGAAAAACCGCACACTTTCTCACTTTCAACGAACAGTACTACGGTGCCGATCTAAGAGTCCAAAATTCCAGAGCTGGAATAACCAGGTCGCAGACTGCCGTGAACACTCCTCTGTCATTATTCCGTTAAATATGCACACTACTCATTCCAATCAGTGGCTCAGAGTAGGGATTGTATAGCTCGAATACTATGATGAACCAGTGTGTTACATACCAGATATATCAGAAAATGTATGAACCAGAGGAATGGCATGCTAAAGAAGAAAGTTATCTTACACCCCAGCTACTTCCCACCAATATACAGGCAGGCTGTTACAGTCAGTACGACCAAGCGAGTTGGCCATGTGGTTAGGGGCGCGCAGCTGTGAGCTTGCATCCGGGAGATAGTGGATTCGAACCCCATTGCCGGACAACCCTGAAGATGGTATTCGGGAGATGGTGGGTTCGAGCCCCACTGCCGGCAGCCCTGACGATGGTTTTCCGTGGTTTCCCATTTTCACACCAGGCAAATGCCTGGACTGTACCTTAATTAAAGCCATGGCCGCTTCCTTCCACTTCCTAGACCTTTCCTATCCCATCGTCGCCATAAGACATATCTGTGTCGGTGCGACGTTAAGAAAAAAAAAGATGGTATTACATAGTTTCCCATTTTAACACCAGTCACACCAGGCTGTACCTTAAAGCCAAGGCCACTTCCTTCACACCACTATTCATTTCCTATCCCATCGTCGCCATAAGACCTACCTGTGTCGGTGCGACGTCAATCAAATTTTTAAAAAACCTCTGTACGCTGCAGTAATCCTATTTATCGGGGATGAGAGGAAACAGAAGACAAAAAGCACATCACAACAAACAATGGTCAATGTAGTGTTATTGTTGATAAAATGTATGAGCTTTCTATATTGAAGGCCTTCACATTAGTTTTCTTTCGACTCTGTGATATTAGGGTGTCTTACAAAATTATTTATATCGTAGACTGTAGTTCCTTATTCTCAGACTTTACGTACCGATTTTCACTAAATTCTGTTTACCCATTTTCTCGTAACTCGGTGCTGATATGGACTTAGTAACAAAAATCCAAATTCATGAATATCTCCGATTATATGCGGTACGGTAACAATGTATAAGACATAAGTGATCGGAAATTTAATAACTTCTTACATAACTACTACTAACTTAAGACATAACTAAAGTTAGGTTAGTTATGTAGTGTTTATCGATACGACCACTAATAACATAAATAACTTATTTGAGAATTACATTTCAGACCTTCCCCTAAACTACCATTTCACTCAGTGTGAATAAAAGTAATTTGTAGCCTAGATTGCAGTGGTTCATCACCCGTCATTACATACCGATTTTCATTAAATTTCTTCAGCCGTTTTGTATTGATGCGTGTACAGACAGACAGACAGGCAGACATTACGGAAAAGTAAAAAATGCATTTCCTTGTTACTGTGGACATGACAGATACAGAAATACCATTCATTTCAAATTCTGAGCAATGTACAGGCAAAACACTTATTTTATATATATAGATACTAGCAATTGTACCCGTGCTTCGCTACGGTATTCCAGATTGTATACGGATATCGAAGTAAATTACTGTACATGAAATGAATAATAATTTTTAAATTGCATGTAAATTGGCGTTATCCGAGAAAAAGCATAAAGAGTTCCGCAGACTATGTTTCCAATGTAAAGTGCGAGTTGTGGAGTTGTGATGATAACGACAGGTGCACTTGTCTACCACAATTCATTATGTTTTAGAAACGTTGAATAGGGTGAAATTTGTGTAAGATTTTCACACAGTGCATTACTTTTCAGATACTTATGCTACAGCTTCAAACATAGAATTTGGCTCACATATGGCTACTGGGTGGGCCAATATTCGTGTAGAATTTGATGATCCCATGTTTCCTATAAGTGAATCAATCCATCAATTGTACGCGTACAAAGTGCAAAATGTAGGTAAATCCAGAAATAGAGAAAAATTTAATGTATAAGAGATAGAGATACGACAAAAGGTCCTAGGACCGAAGTTGTAGTTCACTCTAATTGAACGGAGATTGTGCCATCCGTTTTGTGATACGACTTACCGTTTAGCCACGAAATACATCGAGAGGAAGGACTGCACCGTCATTAAAATTGCCTCCATATTTCGATATTTTTTCGGGGGTAAAAAATAAAATTTTTAAACATCTCGTAAATTTTCCATCGGTTACATGCTAAAAGCTATAATTTTGCCAAATTTTAATTTTCTAAATTGTCTGGGAGATTGTGTTGCTATCTTGATATGGGTTAAAAATCAGGACCTTAAGGAAGCTTTTAAGCCCATAAAACCTGTAGGTTCTGGATAAATATCACCGACTGTGTTCTTATGCAGGTTTGAAACTCCCAACATGTACCCCTCAGAGAATTATGAGAATCTGAGATTTTTCTAGGGATCCTGAAGTCATCAGGTTGTCTGGTACCAAGTTTTAAATTTCTAACATGCCTAGAATGGTCTCACTAATTTACATCTGGTTTCATTTTTATGCCTTAATTTATGTGTATAAGTTACATATAGTACAGTATATATAGATCGCGCCAAACAGACTTCCATTTATTAGTGTGGATAATATTTTACCCGCTTCCCTAGTGGTTCTAGGGGCGTCTTACTCCCACAGTACGTTTTCCAGGTAGTAAGTCATACTTGAAAGTCATACTGGAACATACACACGTCCATTATCTCGGTCATTTCTAACAATTTATTTTTTCGCCCTTTCTCACCCCCTATGCCAATGGGGGCTGAAGTTATACTTTAAACATCCGGAATGTTACTATTCATCTCAGCGACTATGTATTCGACACTATTATTTCTATATATCATCATTATTCCTATATATAACTCTCCCAACGCCCCCCACCACGAAGGGGGCTGAACTAGGACTTTAAAAAATTCCGGAGTGTCACTGTTCATCTCAGCGACCCCGAAAAGTATGGATTCGAGACTATTTTCGATGATTTTTATATCTCAGCCCCTCGCCCCCCCCCCTGCCCCTAAGGGTTCCTGGGCTGTCTTACCCCCACGTGGTTTGTCTCCTAATACTAAAAATCCGGAGTGTGCAATTCACCTCGGCGACCCCGAAAACTATGTATTCGAAATTACTTTCGTTTAATTTTATATATCACTCCCCCCGCCCCCATGCGAAAGGGAGCTGAACTTCGACTTTAAAAAATTGCGGAGTGTCACTGTTCATCTCAGCGACCCCGAAAAGTATGGATTCGACACTATTTTCGATGATTTTAATATCTCAGCCCCACGCCCCCCCCCCTGCCCCGAAGGGTTCCTGGGCTGTCTTACTCCCACGTGGTTTTTCTCCTGATACTAAAAATCCGAAGTGTACAATTCTCCTCGGCGACCCCGAAAACTATGTATTCGACACTATTTTCGTTTAATTTTATATATCACTCCCCCTCGCCCCCACCCCAAACGGGGTTGAACTTGAACTTTAAAAACAATTCCGGAGTGTCAATATTCATCTCAGCGACCCGAAAAAGTATGGATTCGACAGTATTTTCGTTTAATTTGTTTATCTGACCCCCTCGCCCCCCCCCAAGGGTTCCTGGGCTTTCTTACCCCCACGTTGTTTGTCTCCTGATACTAAAAATCCAGAGTATACAATTCACTTCGGCGACCCCAGAAAACTATGTATTCGACATTATTTTCGTTTAATTTTAAATATCACTGCCCCCCCGCCCCCACGCGAAAGGGAGCTGAACTTGGACTTTAAAAAATTCCGGAGTGTCACTGTTCATCTCAGCGACCCCGGAAAGTATGGATTCGACACTATTTTCGATGACTTTTATATCTCAGCCCCTCGCCCTCCCCTGCCCCTAAGGGTTCCTGGGCTGTCTTACCCCCACGTGGTTTGTCCCCTGATACTAAAAATCCGGAGTGTACAATTCTCCTCGGCGACCCCGAAAACTATGTATTCGACACTATTTTCGTTTAATTTTATATATCACTCCCCCTCGCCCCCACCCCAAACGGGGTTGAACTTGAACTTTAAAAACAATTCCGGAGTGTCAATATTCATCTCAGCGACCCCAAAAAGTATGGATTCGACAGTATTTTCGTTAATTTGTTTATCTCACCCCCCTCGGCCCCCCACCCGTAAGGGTTCCTGGGCTTTCTTACCCCCACATTGTTTGTCTCCTGATACTAAAAATCCAGAGTATACAATTCACTTCGGCGACCCCAGAAAACTATGTATTCGACATTATTTTCGTTTAATTTTATATATCACTCACCCCCCCCCCCCCCGCCCCTATGCGAAAGGGAGCTGAACTTGGACTTTAAAAAATTCCGGAGTGTCACTGTTCATCTCAGCGACCCCGAAAAGTATGGATTCGACACTATTTTCGATGATTTTTTATATCTCAGCCCCTCGCCCCCCCCCCCATGCCCCTAAGGGTTCCTGGGCTGTCTTAACCCCACGTTGTTTGTCTCCTGATACTAAAAATCCGGAGTGTACAATTCACCTCGGCGACCCCGAAAACTATGTATTCGACACTGTTTTCGTTTAATTTTATATATCACTCACCCCCCCCCCCGCCCCCATGCGAAAGGGAGCTGAACTTGGACTTTAAAAAATTCCGGAGTGCACTGTTCATCTCAGCGACCCCGAAAAGTATGGATTCGACACTATTTTCGATGATTTTTATATCTCAGCCCCTCGCCCCCCCCCCGCCCCTAAGGGTTCCTGGGCTTTCATACCCCCACGTTGTTTGTCTCCTGATACTAAAAATCCAGAGTATACAATTCACTTCGGCGAGCCCCGAAAACTATGTATTCGACACTATTTTCGTTTAATTTTATATATCACTCCCCCCCCCGCCCCCATGCGAAAGGGAGCTGAACTTTGACATTTGAAAAATGGGGAGTGTCACTGTTCATCTCAGCGACCCCGAAAACTGTGGATTCGGCACTTTTTTCGATTATTTTTATACCTTGCCCCCCCTGACCCCCCACCCCTAAGGGAGCTACGGATGGCTTACCCCCTCAGTGCTCGTCTCCAGATAAAAAGTCATAAGTGTACCAAGTTTGCATGAAATTGCTCCAGTGGTTAGGAGGAGATATGTCATTTACACACACACACACACACACACACACACACACACACACACACACACATACTGTACATGCATACATCTATTTTTATTTTTAGTAGTAAGAAGCAGAAGAAGAAGAAGAAGAAGAAGATCATGCTTGCTTTATTATTACACAGAGATATTTTATTTTGAACACTGCAGAGATCTAAACTTAAACTGTATATCCGAAGAAATTATTCGAATCCGAGGAATGAATATTACTTCGCTCGCGGCATGCCCAATCATGAGAATGGCTTCAATAATATTAGTCATCAGTTTCAGAGTCGTGTTCATTGCAGAGGGCAGGATTCTTATTCTTAAGAAGGATAATTGGTGCCACAATCGTCCGCTCTAAGATGTTCGAGGGTACTCCAGGTGACTCCAAGTCTTTCGAAGCTCTGCCGTGTAGTCGATTGACTTGTAAATGTGTAGAACATCGGGTAATTCTTATAAAAGTTGCTTGTTGAAAGAAATGAATGGCATGATAGCAAGAATGATGAGGATGAAACCTGGCGCCGGCACATATGCCCACTCCTCTCGAATAGCTCAAGACTTAACGTCCCGATCCGACGGACGAATCATCATCAACACCGTCATATGCCCTCACACCATATAAGACCAAAAACAGCTTCCTACGTCCTGGACGTAAAATGGCTCCTTGAATATTGTGTTCTCTACCTATCTCTATGTACGTTGCCTAGCGACAGCGACTCGATGCATTTAATCTTGGTGACAGCACGTTGGATTGTCATATCCCAATGCACGTTTTCCGATGGTTTTTCGTTCATAACTCACCAACGAAAGCGAAAATGAAAATTCCGGCTTCGAGGTGCATTCAGACCCCTTTCCATCTACCTATGTTCAAATTTTCAGATCTCTACGTGCTGTAGATTTTGCTGGGCATCGCGCACAGACAGACAGACAGACAAACACTTCCTTTTATAATTATATAGAGATAGAGATATACCGGTACACAGGTTATATTACAAGTAAGCACAGGAAAGTAATAGTCAATTCTGGAGATTATGTAAGTGATTTCTAAATTTTGACAATGAGCAGTTAAATAATATATCAATATCCACTTTGTTTAGATATCATGACATTCGTTCAATTGGCCCATTGAATGCGTAGTTTCTATGCCAATTTGTAGACAATGTATTCTTGAACCTTGTGCGTCTGTCTGGTACATGTACGTTAATTTTTGCAAGGAGTTGTGGAAAATTTACCAAGGAATGAAGCAATTTAAAAATGAAGAGAGTATCCAATAATTCACGGCGTTGTGACAGGCTATGCAGATTTAAGGACTGTTGTAGGGGTGTATAATCAACATTAGGTATCATATGAGAATCCTGCTCTAAATGAATATAGACGAAGAACTTTTTGTACTGAATCTAATCTATGGATAGAGGTCTGATGATAAGGGTTCCAAACAGGTGTACAGTATTCAAGTATAGGGCATACCATAGATACATACAGTAATCGATAGGTACCGGTAGCTAAGTTTGAAAATTCTCTAGAATATCTAGTAATGCAACCCAATCTTTGAAATGCTTTTCGGTATGTTCATTAAACGATAGGTTATAAGTGAATAAAACACCAAGGTCATTAACTTGTGAAACAGGAGTTAGAATGTTGTTATTACTAAATTTGTACTGAAATGATATATTCTTGTTTTTAAAAAACGATATTATTTTACATTTCTCATGATTAAGTTTCAACCCATTTTGAATACAGTACTTTTCCAGAGGATGTAAACCTTCTTGAAGTTTTAAACAATCATGTGGACAACTAATTTGCATATTTTTTTTGCATCGTCAGCAAATAAAAGCAATTCAGAATTCTTAAGTATATTTTTAATGTCATTTATGTAGAGAGTAAAAAATAAGGACGCAAGGTGAGACCCTTGAGGAACTCCACTGGTAACAATAATAGGCGCAGAAAAATGATTCCTTATTTTAACAATCTGCAGGCGATTTTTAAGATACGATTCAAACCATGAGAGGAGAGGCCCATTAATTCCGTAGCCCGTTAGTTTTTGCAGCAAGAAATAGAAAAATAGAAAAATAGAAAAATAGCAAAATAGCAAATAGAAAAAAAAGCTTCCTCTTACCTGTATTTGTGCCGGCAACACCCTTTCATCTATCCTATACGACTTCCCTTGGTCAATTGTTGTTCTTTTTTGCCCTCGACAGTATTAGGTATCCAGGCTAAGAAGTCATTAATTTTCATGGCCTTTGTGGCCCTTGTCTTTCTTTGGCCGATACCTTAATTTTTTGAAGTGTCGGACTCCTTTGATTTTTTCCTCTGATTGGTGTTATAAGAGGATGGTTGACCAGTTGTACTTCCTCTTAAAACAATAATCACAACCACCACTACCACCATCATTAACAGATGTGCTGCTATGATAGCAGCTATAATATTACAATAATTGAGTGAAGATGGTAAAGAAATATGTCCCGACAATTTCATCTGCCAAACATATGACGGAGCTTCCGTTATGAATGAGGTTAACGATGAAGGGAGGAGATTGATCAAAGAAAAGTATTGCAACACAAATTACATCCGTTGTTATGAAGATCAAGAAAATTCTATACTGCGACTTCTTCCTTTAACTTTTTTTTCATTTCAGATTGACAGGGGATAGATACGTAAATAGTTTTCTCGATTCTGAAAAGGAATGGATTATCTGACTGAATTTGTATGTCGACAATAAGGTATTTACCACTACCAGGGACAGCGCGTGGTATTGTTGCAGTGTTGCACAATTCCAAATAATTTTACTTTTCATTTGTCGTCTTCCAATTGTTTCGTTTAATAAATATTCCTCTGGACTTCACCTGAAGTTTCTACAACCAGGTGATACGAGTTCAAGCAACCAAATTTCTAGGACTTAGCATAGATGAGTCGCTAACGTGGAAGAATCACATCACAATGCCTTGTGATAGAATAACGCCTGATATTGGTGTACTTAGCCGATTATAATACAAAGTTTCTCGTGGACTGTTGAAAAGTATTTATCTTGCTCTAATTGAAAGCCACCTGAATTACATTTTTCATATCTGAGCACGTTGCAATAAAGAACAATTTTAAAAAGTCAGTCTCTTGCAGAAAAGAGCACTGAAAATACTCTTCAACTTATCCACCTTAACACCAACCATAATGGTCTACCAGTTTTGTAATGTACTGCACCGTTATGAGCCTTGGCTCAGGTGCCTCTTTTGAAATAAAAAATTAATATATTCTAAAATATGTTAAAATCAACCATCTATGGTCGTTCGATGTACTAATGCTTCGTAATGGACCAGAGGCGAATCCAGAGCAGGACTAAAGCTTTAGTGCCTTTCTCCCTCCATAGTTAAATTTTAAAGTTTACAATATAATGTATTATGCTGCTGATGTATTTTCTTTCCTTTTATTTGTTGAGTTTCGCTTTCTTCCTTCATTAAATGTTCTCCATATCTGTTATTTGGCATAGTTAGGCTATCTTCGATTTTATAATGGAATATTACCGGTATACGGTATTTTTATATGTATTATCCTGTAATTTACTTGGTTAAGTGTAAAAGAGGGCCACCAGCCCGAACTTCACCACTGTTAACGGCAAAAATAAATAAACCCCACAGGACTTAACGCCCTTGAAAAGGCTTTGGCCTGCCCAGCGACCGCTGCTCATCCCGAAGGCCTGCAGATTACGAGGGGCCGTGTGGTCAGCATGACGCATCCTCTCGGCCGTTGACCGGGGCCGCCATCTCACCGTCAGATAGCTTCTAAATTCTAATCACGTAGGCTGAGTGGACATCGAACCAGCCCTCAGGTCGAGAGAAAAATCCCTGTCCTGGCCGGGAATCGAACCCGGGGCCTCCGCGCCACAGCCAGCAGTAGGACTGCTGTTTGCATGTGCAGCGAGGAACTTAGGCCATGGACACGTGGACACTAAGGTATGTTTCACTCGCTTGCCGCGCGTATTCGTCAGTCTGGCCGTCTCTTCAGTGTCTGTTAGTTTCTTAATAGGGCCCTATGTAGTCAAATACTAAATGTTTTTTAATTGTACTTGTACTTATAATTACGCCGTACCGTACTTCTATTTAATTGTAATAAATGTGTAGTAGGTCTATTGTTCCTCTGGTGAAAGTTTTATTATATACGTAGTAGTATTGAATCAAATACCGCACTTAAGTTAGTGAACTGTCAACCTTTACCTCTGTCGAAATTTGCTCAGAGCGCATAAAAAACTTGCCATAATGTAGTTTTTTTTGGTTTTGATGCACATATCCCGCCGCCATCTCCCCACGACGCTATATCCCACACACCCGTGTGTTTTTGTTATCTGTACATTTTTACCCCCTCATTTGTAATTCCCAATCGCCGCTACTGTTACAAACGCCTCCTCACCACCCAAAAACGTCGAGAATTTTCAGTACCGTAGTAATGGTGATGAATTAATTTTACCTTTACGACCTTTTATTTTTTCAAAAGACTACATTTGTCAAAATACCGCTCACATTGATAACACTAGATATGGCGCTTTGACAACGTAATTATTAGATATTTCGTGTAGCTTGCTCTTTCGATGTTAGTCAGCACGGCATTTTGATGAGTTTCTGCATTCTGCGAGTACATTCATATTGCTGTGAAGGAGGCATGCCTTGTTGTATTGTGACGGGTTATACGGTGAGTTTCAAGGAGCAGTGACGAGGCAAGACATTTCTTTACACCACCCAAAAAATAGAAACACACTTTTTTTTGAAGTGGAAAAATGCTATTCCTCGGAAAGACAAAAATCTCACTGCAAAGTTCTGTGTGTGATGTTCATTTTCATGACAAGTACCTTACATTATTAAGGCTGATAAATTTGTGATTAACGGCAAAGAGATGGAACTTCCGCGATTGGGGTGGCTTGTCATGGATCATAAGGATGAGGAACAGGATAAAATATAATGGCTAGTTTCTGGTGAGGATGAGTAATAGTGCGTATACAATTATCTTATTTACGCAGTGAGAGTAGAAGTGGTACTGGCGCAGAAGTTTCTTGGAAATTTTCGTCAACACTATCGCTTAAACACTTAAGCCCATTAGTAAGTAAACTCGTGTCCTTATCCCGAGGTGGTGCAGCTCCTTTCAGGCACACCCCCAATGGAGGTGAGCTGCATGTACCATTTCAACCACATACCAGCCCTCCTGCCATTCTTAAATTAGGCAACTGGCAGTATCGGGAATCTAACCCAGTCCTAAGAGGACGGCAGCTAACAGTGTTAACCGCTACGCTACGGAGGAGGACGTTAAGCCCGTTAAAACTTTAGGTCATAATTTTGAAAAGAAATTGTATAAGAACTGCTTGCGCTTGTCGGCTCGTCCGTGCTCGTTGCGGGGATAATTGCATGAACGAAGTATTTTTAGTATTATGATTTTTTTTACAATTTGTTTTATGTCACACCGACACATAGGTTTTATGGCGACGATGGGATGGGAAAGATCTAGGAGCAGGATGGAAGCGACTGTCACCTTAATTAAGGTATCACCCCAGCATTTGCCTGGTGTAAAAATGGGAAACCACGGAAAACCATTTCAGGGCTGCCGACAGTGGGGTTCGAACCCACTATCTCCCAAATGCATGTTGACAGCTACGTGAGTCAAACCATGCAGCCACTCGCTCGGTACGCTGTATTTTCTCTGTGTCCAGAGCTGAAATCAACACCTTGAAGTGGGTTTGTGTGTATATCACATTGGCAAGGAAATGCACACATGACCAAAATAGGGGAATACTGTAACATAGTTGCTAGTCGTGGTTTGCATGATTTTGGATGCTTAATACTTCTTCCACGTCTACAGTAACATATACAGTATACAGGATAACTGGAAACAACGTGAACCTAGTAGGCCTATATGAGCGATGTCATACTGATGGTAATTTGAAAAAAATACATCGATATCTCGCGCCCTTGTAATTTTATCAGCTGCTATAGCCAATCAGATCGCTTCGCGGGCGGGGGAATGTACGGACTCGAAAAATTACGTGGATAGTATTGATGTCTTTTTATTAATGCGGTTGAATGTTATTCGCTTGTGTTGGGTGTTGTAGTGTTTTTGTTGATCGAGTGGCTTTTATTTCTCGTGTTGTATCGATGGGGTGCTAGTGGAGGGGAAGTGCTTGGGTGGGAGGAGGTATGGGCTTGCTGTCATTGCGTGTGGGGGAATTGGTGGAAATGGGGGAGGTGGGGGGGAGAGGTGTAACTGTCGACGTGCTGGGTAGTTAGTTAATGTGGTATTAAAGATTTTAGACAAGTTGTTGCCTTGAAAATTCATTTTTTGTAGTAAGGTGGGAATTTGTTCATAAAGGGTTTTTTATATCTATTATCTCGTTGAGATTTTTGTCTTTATTGAAGTGTTGGTCTAGAAAGATGTATAGGTTCTCAAACTCAGTCATTAGTTTACCTTTCTAAACTCTTTTTAGGATTTTTAGGTCTTGTTCTATTGTGGTGAAGTGGTGGCCAGTGTCCCTCATGTGGGTGCTCATTGCGGAAAATTTATGTTTTTGGGCATTGTAGTGTTCTAAATAACGGGTTTGGAAGCTTCGGCCAGTTTGTCTGATGTACGAGACATTGCATTGTAAACAGGTGAGTCTGTAAATACCTGAACCCGCGTAGTGATTTTTTCTTGGGTTGAGGTTTTGCCTTGAGGAGGTAATTTGACTGATGATGCCCTCAATGAAGGGCGAAACATATCTCAAGCGGAATTAATAATAAATTCCTAAATGTAAAATTTATATGTATTGAATAGGTGACAAAATAAACCATTTAGCATCTTACATTCAGTATCTTCAATACGGACAACAATGATTTTTATCACTTGTACCTACACTTTTCCAAGACGCTGGCGGCTAGTGCGCGGTTCAGACACCACTACAACCCTCCTATGTAGGACAATGCAGTGACGGTGCACTAGGGGATGCATGTGCCTCCACCTGTATAAAAGCCTGCCTTTAGCCTATATATCAACAATTAAATTGCCAGCAACAAACCATAAATTAATTTCATCGATTGAAAATGTAGCCGGCCCCGTGGTGTAGGGGTAGCGTCCCTGCCTCTTACATAGAGGCCTCGGGTTCGATTCCGGCCAGGTCAGGGATTTTTATCTGGACCTGCGGGCTGGTTCGAGATCCACTCAGCCTACGTAATTAGAATTGAGGAGCTATCTGACGGTAAGATGACGGCCCCGGTCTAGAAAGCCAAGAATAACGCCCGAGAGGATTCGTCGTGCTGACCACATGACACCTCGTAATCTGTAGGCCTTCGGGCTGGGCAGCGGTCGCTTGGTAGGTCAAGGCCCTTCAACGGCTGTAGTGCCATGGAGTTTTGGTTTTTGGTTATGATTGAAAATGTTCAAATAATTTCAGCTCTTTAGGCCTTTCCAATCGAGAAATTGCCAGCGTTTCGCCTCAGTGTAGCAGTGAGCTCAACAGTTGGTTTGCTACACCTTTCCATGACGCTGACGGCTAGTCCGCCGTGGAGACACCACTACAAGCCTCCTATGGAGGGCGATGCAGTCACGGTGCGCTAGGGGAAGCATATGCCTCCATTTGTACAAATGCCTGCCTTGAAAATGTCATTTATAAATATTCGAATATCTTAACAAACAGACTTGTGGAAACTATAGATTCAGCACTCCCAGAAAACCAGTTCGGTTTTACGACGGGAAGAAACACCCAACAAACAAACGCTTATATGATAGAACAGGCACAAGGTACCCTAAGATACCCTAGAGGGAAATACCATGCGGCGTTAAAAGAGTGTAGGAAAGCTTTTGACAACATGACAACATTAAGAGAGACACACATCCACAAACTTAGGCTAATGATAGGAGAGACTAATCCACTTGTGGATATAATAATGAATACGATGAGCCATAACTAGGTCTACATCGAAATAGACGATGGAGTCACATTATCAAAAAAGTATAGACAAATAGCGTTCTTCAAGTAGATCCGATGAGTCCTATACTCTTCAATATTATGACAACAGATACCGTATCTCCTCAATAATCGAAAACATCTCAACCACGACGATAACGTACGCCGACGGCATGGTATTAGGATCAGCTGATATAAAAGAATGATAAGAATTGGTGTTAAACTTGAAATTGGGGCAGAAACAAATAGTCTACAGATAAATCAACATAAAACCAAACAGATAACTTTCAGGAAAGGAGGAAGGATAACACCAAAAGACACTCTGGCACTACATGATGAACCATTAGAAGTTGTTTCAAAACTGAAGTACTTGGGTGTTACTCTCCAAACAACACTGACTTCATTCAGAATACATTTGCAAGAAAGAGAGCTGCTGCAAAAATGCAACATACAACATCAAGAACAACAATAACTTTGAACTAAAACTGGAATGTCTTTTTCAAACTGTAGTAATGCCAATACTCACCTATGGACTTAGCATAATATGGGACATTCTTACAGTTAAGGAGCTATTAACGCTAGAAAAATTAAGGCCCCATTAATGAAAGAGTGTTCGGAGTAGGAATAACAGCACTATCAAGACTGACTTATATTATGATTAAAGAAAACTTTTTCATACAAGATATGAGATTGCAGTTACATCTTCCAAATACAAAGGCATATGAAAAACCTATGAAATATAACTTGAGAAAAGGAACGCCATTTGGAGCGAGTTGTACATACCAGATATCATACTGACAAACGACTGAAAACAGGCAACTATAACTGAGACACATCATCACGCGATTTGCAGTGCATGGCTTTCACCATAACCTATGTCTGTCTATGTGAACTGTGCAATAATCAATGTTCCTCATACCATGCTAATATGTGCAATAAAATATAATATTGTATACATAAAATAATGTAATCAGATTCACCATAAACCCAGATGTATATAGGTATAATACTAGAAATAGACACGGTCTGCACATACAGCGACCAAAACTAAGCTTTATGAATCAAGTTTGAGTTATGCAGGAGTGCATTTGTTTAATAAATTGCCAGACTTCATTAAGCGTATAAAAGAATGTTCAAAATTTAAGAAAAAATATTCAAATTTGTTTCTAACCATTGTTTTCATCCTATTGAAGAATACTTAGCTCTTGAAAGTTATGTATCGCCTGTTGTTTATCTGTGCTTCTTTACTAGATTGTATATTTCTCTTTATTTCTCATGGCATGTGTATTACTTTTTTATCCTTTGTGACGTATGTTTATTGGCATGTCCCATATCACTGATCAGTTGGATGAAATAAAATACAATACCGGTTACAAACCATAATTCAGTAACTATAATCATATTATCTTATTATATTTACATGTGTATATTTCTTCCGACTAGAATGTTAGTTCATTTTCAATTCAGAATATTCGAAGTTCAGCATTTATTTTCATACAGAGTAACCAGACATATTGATTCTCTTTATAGTTCAACAGTGTCACTTTTAATAAATTAAATCGAATTCATTTTCCATCATTAAATTGTTTGTTTCATCATGATAAGTAGGCTTGACAGGATAATCAATTAGATGCTCTTAACTTTCATTTTTGAGCTATTCGTGTATGCTAAGCAAATTGATTGAATTGCCAGCGAACACATTAAGTCTACAGCTCAATCAAGACGGTAGGTTTGTTCATTACCGGTATGCATATTTGCATGGACGAAAAAATGAAAGGAACATACGAGTTACTACTCACTCGATGGTGTAGAATCGTAAGGAGAATTGAATTCTGCATTGTAATGAAGGACCATTGGTTGAAAATGCACTTTCCAACTCAATACTCTGTTACTCTCCAGTCACTGTTTGCAGTTTGTGGTGGTTATTGAGGACGAAATTGGTGCGTGGCATATTAATATTTGAACAATAGAAAATGCCATCATTTCAGGAGATGTACGCTCTCATAGCTCCAGTTCATTATGTATCTGTGCTATGTGGGAAAGGACCCTGCAAAATAAACAGGCATTGTGGGAAGAAGCAGCTATCAAAAACAACAATTTGTTATACAATAATGATGATATTGCTAATAGTTCTTGGTATAATATACACTCTTTGCTGGTATATGTTGCTTGAGAATACCAACAAGGTCAATATTATCGAAATTTTAACCTACATAATTGTCTATATATTTGTATTAATCACAAAGCATATTACAGCTTTGGTTATATTGATTATTAATTGTACTACTCATATCTATAATGTAAAGATAATCTTACAAAAGCTAGTGGAAGTAGACCGAGTTATCGCACTGCAAGTGGGAAAAATTACTCTGTGTATGAGAATCGTCATCTTTGTTCAGTTCTCGTTGCTTACACTCACACTCATTGTGCAATGTTTTCAGTACAACTCTTTCCCTTCCCTGTTTGTCCTCGGAACTTCTTGTCTTACTGAAATAATACATTCTATAAGCACTCTGGAATTTATATTGTTTGTTATGTTGCTGAATAATCGATTTGCAGCAGTAAATACTGAACTACACCAGCTGATAGAAATAGAACACCTTCTAGATAAGTTCTGTGTCCGTCCCAGGAATGATGCCTTTCGTCGTACGACTAGATTCTCAAGGCTGTTCACTAGCGCTGTTGGAGAAGTAAGACAGAATTATTTTTCACGAAGTGTATCCCTCAACGAAGAAACGGCTGCAACCGTTAAGTGTCGTGAGTTAAGATGGGTTCACTCTGTCTTGTGCGAAATAGTTGACCTACTGAACAAAACTTACGATATCAAAATAGCACTTAGGATATTATGTATGTTCGCCACAGATCTTTCCACATTGTACTTTACTGTTATGTACACCGTGAAATCAGAAGAGACTACCGGTATCTTATATATGCTATCATTCATCGTTGTCATTAACGACGTAGTGTCTCTCGCACTCGTAACTTTTTTCAGCGGTGTGACAAGTCCGGAGGCTGCACGTACCAAAACCCTAGGACGACGTATTCTGTTGAGACTGTCTTCAATGAGAGCTGAAATTGCTGAAGAAGTTCAGTTGCTATGTCAACAAGTGGGGGACAATCCTGTGATTTTCTCCACTCTAGGAATTACGCTTCACGTGTCACTGTTTCTCACATACATTGGTGCTGTCATCACATATCTACTTATACTTACTCACTTGTAGTAAGATAGATGACAGTAAGTACTCAATGCTGCCGGATCATATGTGTTCTAACATTGTCTTCATTGATACGATTCTTGTATATCTTACGTTTTATATCTCATCAGTTTATAACCCGACTTTATCGGCACTGCTAGATTGGTGACTATTGTTAGATGTCGTGAGTTAAGATAGGTTCACTCTCTCTTGTGCGAAATAGCTGATCTACAGAACAATACTTATGACATCACAATAGCACTTAAGATATAATGTATGTTCGCCACAGATCTTTGCACTATCCTCTGGAAGGTATTGTGCATTTTGTATTAATTTAAGCCGCCAGTGCAAGAGTCATAAAAAGTTATGAGTGTGTTAGGTCTCACAGACCCACCATGAAATAACGTTTTATAGTATGCACTAGCTGATGTACCCGTGCTTCGCTACGGGATTCTCGGAAATACTTTCTTTATGGTTTTCCTAACTGAAGTCAACTTAGGCCATTATAAAAACGTCAATAGGAATGTAGTAATTAAAAGCAATGTTATCATATAAAATACTCGGTCAACTGTAAAACCGCACATTTTCTCACTTTTAACGGTGCCGATCTAATAGTCCAAAGTTCCAGAGCTGGAATGCCCAGGCCGCAGACAGCCGTGAACACTCATCTGGCATTATTTTGTTAAATATGCACACTGCTCATTCCAATCAGTGCCTCAGAGTAGGGATTGAACAGCTCGAATGCCATGATGAATCAGCTTGTTACGTACCAGTAGTATCAGAAAATTTATGAACCAGAGGAATGGCATGCTAAAGAAGAAAGTTATCTAGCTCCCTAGTTACTTCCTGCCAATATTCAGGCAGGCTGTTAAACTCGGTACGACCAGGCGAGTTGGTCGTGAGGTTAGGGGAGCGCAGCTATGAGCTTGCATCTGGGAGGTAGTGGGTTCGAACCCCACTGTCGACAGCCGTGAAGATGGTTTTCCGTGGTCTCCCATTTTCACACCAGGCAAATGCTGTGAATGTACCGTAATTAAGGCCAGGGCCACTTCCTTCCCACTCTTAGCCCTTTCCTATCCCATCCTCGCCATAAGACCTATCTGTGTCGGTGCGACGTAAATCAAATTCGATAAAAACCTCGGTATACAGCTGCAATCCCCATCTATCTCACCTGAGCGACTGCCTAAATGCAGATCAGTTTTGATTGATTGAAAGAGTGGCAACAGAAGACACAAAGCACATAACAACAAACAATGGTCAATGTAATATTATTTTTGATCAATGTTATGAGCTTTCTATATTGTAGGCTTTCACATTTAGATTTCTTTCGGCTCTATGGTATAAGGGCGTCTTACAAAATTATTTATAGCGTAGTCTGTAGTTCCTTATACCCCGATTTTACACACCGATTTTCATTAAAATAATTCTGTTTACCCATTTTCTCATAACTCGGCGCTGATATGGACTTAGCAACAAAATCCAAATACACGAATATGTCTGTTATCATAACCGATACGGTAAAATGTATAAGACATAAATGATTGAAAATTTAATCATGTATAAGTTTAGTTATGTAGTAATTGTCTGTAGGATCAATCATTTGTAGTTCTGAGTAGGTAGTTAAAGTATCCGTAATTTATATTTCGCTCCCTCGATCTTTCAGTATTTATGAGCAGTTAGCTAATAATAATAATAATAATAATAATAATAATAATAATAATAATAATAATAATAATAATAATAATAATAAATTTCATATATCCCAGTAATTGCAGTTCAAGTCCCTGGAGTAGTAGGAGTACTTTTGACAGAAATATTTTTGATAAATTATTATAGACAACCATGTATTTTTCAGGAGGCCTAATTAAGGACACTTTTATTCTCCGTCCCGTGAAGTAGGGAAAATAATAGTAATCCACCAGCTGTAATAATCACATAACCACATTTCAGTTGAGAATTGTAGTGAAGATAAGGTATATTAGATAGTATCTTGCCTGTTATATTCGTATTTCATTTCTATTAGAATATAGTAGGATAAAGTAATACTAAAGAAATAATCTTCTGTCTATGCGTTTAACTTTGTTGGCAATCCTTGAGTACGGTAGTTCTTGTGAATTTCAAACTTTAGGCCTAATTGCAATTTTTATTTCTATTTGTGCTTAATAATAAACTATTGTAATTAGGATACGTCTGAACGTAGTTTAAAAACTGTTGTAGTGTATTGTAGTGACTTATTAGAATTTGGAGTGCTTATTCTATTATTTTGAGTAATCTTGCGAATTTCAAACTTTAATTGTAATTTCCATTTCAGTCTGTGCTTAGTAATAACTAGTTGTATTATAATTAGGATACGTCTGAACGTAGTTTAAAATCATTGTAGAGTATTATAGTAGGTGTCTTATTATAAAGTAGTGTGTTTATTCTATTACTATGAAATATTTGTGTAGTATAGTATCTGAAGTATCTATAGTATCTGAAGTATCTATAGTATCTGCGGTATCTGTATTAACTCTCTTACTAGAATTCTGTTGCAGTAATTAGGGCAGACTTAACTGCAGTTTAGAAGAGTGTGGACCTAATTCTTGTGTATTACTTTCGGTTTTCAGTAATTAACAGCAATTTTCATCCTGTTAGGGTGTTGTAGAAGGAATTCGTACAACTAAGTAGTATTGTAGTGTAGTAGTAGCTTATATTAATTACCTTGTCCTAGACAATATTTCTTTCCTATCACTTTTATAGGCAATATTTCTTTCCTTTTATTTTTATTTGCACGGAATAAGTTATTTTATTTTTTCTTTTATTCCCGTTATTCCGTAAATAATGGCTAAATAGTGCAACTGTAGGAACTGTGGGTGTGGCGAGGCATTAAGTAGTATGAGGGAGGAGTTGGAGAGTTTGAAGGAGATAATTAGGGTTCTCTCAGAGGACAGGAAGGAAAGTAAGCCTCCCTCAAATAATGTACAGGATACAGTAAGTGTAAAGGAGGGATGGGAAGGAAATGGGGGAATTGTAGAAGACAGGTGGTCTAATGATTTAAGGGGAAAGAGATTGCAGGCTAAGGGCTCTGTTCAGGATCAGAATTCAGAACAGGTGTCTGTTAGAAATCGGTACGAGTCACTGCAGGTAGAACAACCGAGGGAAGATGAGGAACAGGGAACTGTTCCTGAGATGTGTGGAAGTAGGAGGCAGGGAAAAGGTAGGAAAGGGAAATGTAGTGTAGTGGAAAGGAAAACACAGTTGGAACAGGGTCATGGGAGGGAGAAAAGGGAGGAGGAAGTAGCTTCTGCAACAGTGAGAGAAGATAGGGCTGACCAGGGGGAAGGTAATCAAATGAGGTGGGTAGGATTGAGGCTCTGGTCATGGGGGATTCCATCGTTAGACTTGTGGGGAAAGTGTGTGGAGGAAAGGGAACCTGGGTAGACTGTTATCCAGGAATTAGGTTGAGGCAGATGTTGAGGAAAGTAGAAGGGAAGGAAGAGGGAAAGGAGAAGGTGGTAGTGTTTCACGTTGGTACTAACAACGTAAGGCAAGCAAGTATAAGTACCAACATAGTTGGGGATGTGTGGGATCTGGTAAATACAGCACGGATACAGTTTAAGGAAGCGGAGATTGTTATCAGTGGAATACTGTGTAGGAGGGACACTGACTGGAAGGTGATTAGGGATTTAAATGAGACTATGGAGTGGGTATATGGGAAACTGGGAGTGAGATTTCTAGATCCTAATGGGTGGGTACGAGACAGGGATCTGCGTCCAGATGGCCTTCACTTAAACCGCAGTGGTACATATAAGTTAGTAAACTTGTTTAGAAGTGTTATAGGCAGGTACATTCATGGAAACGGGGTGGCCTAGGGAGCGGTGTTAAGCGAACAGGGAACTGGAAATCAAGTAGGGATGACATAAAATGTTAGTGCTCAACTGTAGAAGCATTGTAAACAAAGGAATCCAATTAAGTAAAGTAATAGATATATACTTAACAGATATTGTTATAGGAGTTGAATCATGGCTGAGAAAATATATAATTGATGCAGAAATATTCTCATGGAACTGGAGTGTGTATCGTAGAGATAGGATAGGGCTGGTAGGAGGGGGAGTATTCATTCTGTTGAAAGAAGAATTAGTAAGCTACGAAAAAGTTATGGATGAAAAACATGAAATCCTGGATGTAAGACTCTTCTCTAAAGATAATACGCAACTTGATGTCTTTGGAGTGTACAGACCGGGGAAAGGTAGCGCTGACGCTCATTCAGAATTATTTGATAAGATAATTAGCTATGTTGGAAATGATATGGAAAGGAATGTTATAGTGGCAGGTGATCTCAATTTACCAAATATCAATTGGGAAGGTATTGCGATGACAGGAAGCATCACCAACAAATGGCAAATAAGTTAATATGGGAAGGACAGGTGATTCAGAAAGTGATGGAACCAACCAGAGGGAAGAATATTTTGGATGTGGTGCTGATAAAACCAGATGAGCTCTATAGCGAAACCGAAGTAATAGATGGTTTTAATGATCAAGAAGCTGTTTTTGTCGTAGTTAAAAATAAATGTGATAGAAAGGAAAGTATTAAAATTAGGACTATTAGGCAGTACCATATGGCTGCTAAAACAGGCATGAGGGAGTTTTTAAAAAAATCACTATGATCGCTGGAAAATGGTAAATAAAAATGTAAACAGACTCTAGGATGGGTTTAAAGCAATTGTTGAGGAATGTGAAAAGAGGTTTGTACCTTTAAAGGTGGTAAGGAATGGTAAGGATCCACTATATTATAACAGAGAAGTAAAGAGACTAAGAAGGAGGTGCAGGTTGGAACGAAATAGAAATGGTTATGGAAGTAAGGAGAAATTGAAGGAACCTACTAGGAAATTGAATTTAGCAAAAAAGTCAGCTAAGGATAAAATTATGGCAAGCTTAATTGGTGGTCATACAAATTTTAGTGAAAAGGGTAGGGTATGTATAGGTACTTTAAAGTAGAAACAGGTTCAAAGAAGGACATTCCAGGAATCATTAATGAACAAGGGGAGTGTGCATGTGAGGATCTTCAAAAGGAAGAAGTATTAAGTCAGCAGTATGTAAAGGTTGTTGGTTACAAGGATAATGTCCAGATAGGGGAGGTGAGTAATACTACAGAAGTATTAAAATTTACCTATGATAACAATGACGTTTACAGTAAGATACAAAAGGCGAATACTAAAAAAGCAACTGGAATTGATAAGATTTCTGTGGATATACTAAAGACAATGGGTTGGGATTTAGTACCATATCTGAAGTACTTGTTTGATTATTGTTTGGTTGAAGGAGCTATACCAAATGAATGGAGAGTTTCTATAGTAGCCCCTGTGTATAAAGGAAAGGGTGATAGACATAAAGCTGAAAATTACAGGCCAGTCAGTTTGACATGCATTGTATGTAAGCTTTGGGAAAGCATTCTTTCTGATTAAATTAGACATCTTTTTTCGAAATTAATAACTAGTTTGACAGAAGGCAGTTTGGGTTTAGGAAAGGTTATTCCACTGAAGCTCAGCTTGTAAGATTTCAGCAAGATATAGCAGATATGTTGGATTCAGGAGGCTAAATGGACAGTATTGCGATTGACCTATCTAAGGCATTTGATAGGGTAGATCATGGAAGACTACTGGCAAAACTAGTGCTATTGGACTAGAAAAAAAGATTTGACTGAATGGATGGCTATATTTTTAGAAAATAGAACTCAGAGAATTAGAGTAGGCGAAGCTTTATCTGACCCTGTAATAATTAAGAGGTGAATTCCTCAAGGTAGTATTATTGGACCTTTATGTTTTCTTATATATATCGATGATATGTGTAAAGAAATGGAATCAGAGATAAGGCTGTTTGCAGGTGATGTTATTTTGTACAGAGTAATAAAAAAGTTACAAGATTGTGACCTCGATAGTGTTGTGAGATGGACGGTGGTCAATGGTATGTTGATAAACGGGGTTAAAAGTCAGGTTGTGAGTTTCACAAATAGGAGAAATCCTCTCAGTTGTAATTACTGCGTTGACGGGTGAAAGTTCCTTTTGGGAATCATTGTAAGTATCTAAGTATTAATATAATAAAAGACCTTCATTGGGGTAATCACATAAATATGACTATTAATAAAGGGTACAGATCTCTGCACATGGTTATGAGTGTATTTAGGGGTTGTAGTAAGGATGTAATGGAGAGGGCATATAAGTCTCTGGTAAGACCCCAACTAGAGTATGGTTCCAGTGTATGGGACCCTCACCAGGATTACTTGATTCAAGAACTGGAAAAAATCCAAAGAAAAGCAGCTCGATTTGTTCTGCGTGATTTCCGACAAAAGGGTAGCGTTACAAAATTGTTGCAATGTTTGGGCTGTGTAGTCTTGGGAGAAAGGAGACGAGCTGCTCGATTAAGTGGTATGTTCCGAGCTGTCAGTGGAGAGATGGCGTGGGAAGACATCAGTAGACGAATGAGTTTGAGTGGTGTCTTTAGAAGTAGGAAAAATGACAATATGAAGGTAAAGTTGGAATTCAAGAGGACAAATTGGGGCAAATATTCGTTTATAGGAAGGGGAGTTAGGGATTGGAATAACTTACCAAGGGAAATGTTCAATAATTTTCCAATTTATTTGCGATCACTTAAGAAAATTCTAGGAAAACAACAAATAGGGAATATGCCACCTGAGCGACTACCCTAAATGCAGATCAGTAGTGATTGATTGATTGATTGATTCATATAACTTATTTGAGAATTAAATTTTATGCTTTCCACTAAAGTACCATTTCAATAAGCGTGAATAAGATTTTACGGCCTAGATTGGAGCGACGTATTCCCCGACTTTGCATACCGATTTACATTAAGATAGGACCACTAATATAAACATTTGAGATTTAAATTTTATTCCTCTCCCTAAACTACCATTTCTCTCAGCGTGAATAAAATTATTTACGGCCTAAATAGTAGCGACTTATTCCCTGATTTCGCATACCGATTTTCATTAAGATAGAACCACTAATAACATAAATATTTAAGAAATTAATTTTAGGCCTTCCCCTAAACTACCATTTTTCTCAGCGTGAATAGGATTATTTATGGCCTAGATTGTAGCGACTTATCCCCGGACTTTACATATCGATTTTAATAAAATTCTCTTGAGCCGGTTTCTCGTGATGCGTGTACATACATACATACATACATACATACATACATACATACATACATACATACATACATACATACATACATACATACAGACAGACAGACAGACAGACATTACGGAAAATAAAATGTGCATTTTCTTAATACTATGGACATGACCGGTAAAGGAATACCATCCTTTTTAAATTCTGAGCAATGTACAGACAAAACTCTTAATATATATATATTAATAGATATATGTGTATAGTATATATGTCTATTCATTCTCTCCTATGCTGGTAACATCATAAACATATTATCACAAAACCGTTGATGATTAACACTTGCTTAACATTTCACAATTCGTTACTGTAAACACTGAAAATTTACACTCACCATTTTATTTGAGTACCAAATTCAGAATTTATAAAGTCAAAAATGTATTAAATCATCATACTTCAATTTTCAGTATCCGTACAGTTTACTGAAACACTAATATTCCAGCTTGATATCCACTGCACACAAATACGGAGTTTCAAAATTAGAAATTGTTGAACATACAGCAAGAGCAGCGTCTCTACAGTATGTACACTGTTCTCTTTTATTTTCTGCGTTCTAACGTTCTACTTCTTCTGACACCGCAGATATCCTGCTTGCTGTTTAGCGTATGTTCGGAAGGTCTAGTTTGATTTTCAGTTAGATGTAACACGAGTTTCTTTAAAAGATTTCTCTTGTCCTTTTGTCACTGGAATTAGGATTTTTTTACTCTGAATATTAAGCTTGAAACAATATCCTTGTTCTTCAGAAATATTAGTTGTATGGTGGTTCACTGAATAGCCCATAGCGAAAGCCATGGATGCAGCCAGGGAGGGAGCTTAAACCCCATGGAAATTTTACAAAGGAAAATAAACGGTAATGAACAATAAACTGTAAATAAATAAACATTCAGAGACATAATTATTGTAGAACCAGCAGATCTGTAATTCACTTATATCGGTGCCCTTGTAATGACAAGTCATTGTGTTCTATTATCATGTTGTAACTATAAAACCTCCCCATTGGCCGATCCTGGTTTCGCTACTGCCATAACATAGATATGACATATTTCGATTAGGTATGCATTACTAAAAACTGCATATATATATGAATAAACTTATATTTTGGCACAGCATACTCTAGATATTAAGATTATAAAATGAAAATAACTGTGTGAATATTAAGCAAATGTTAAATGAATGTTAAATATATTTCAATGTTTTTGTAGTCCGTCTTTCATTAACAAGTTGAGCTCCAAAGCGGACACCGGTGTCTATATTTGGAATTCCTGCTAGGCCACAGCGGACACGGGTGTCCGCTAGCTCAAAATTGGTAAAGTCCGCCCTTTTCCGACTTTATCCCGAATTTGACCATATAGAATATCAGTCAGATCCCATTCGGTTATAATTCACGCACCAGGCTTCAAAATTATACATCCAGGTACAATAAATTTTATTTTATTTACAAGGGCACGGGTGTCCGCTGACTCATAAGTGATAACTTAAAGCGAAATTTTTGGGACAAACTGTATTTTTGCTCTTTGGTGTTACAGTAGCAACATCATACCACTATTTTAAAACAAAATAAAAATGAACGTCAAGAGCTACAATAAATTAAGGCGGACACCGGTGTCCGCTGCGGCCTGTTGGGAAACTTACGTCGGGTGGGGCCAAGGTGGTCACGCTAATAGACCCAGTAATGTGCTGAATGTGTACAATATAACACTTCAAATAGCGCCATACACATTCAGCACATTACTGGGCGCCAAAATTTGCACCGGCATTGCTTCACATCGTATTCTGGCCAACGGTCAATATTGTCGTATCTGACGTCAGCAATCGGATTTCTTGATACTTGCACTTTCATCTTCTTCGGATTATTCTCACTACTTTTGGGTCTCCCTTTCCTTTTCACATCGACTTTTCCACTCTTTGTCAGGCCTGTTGATATATCAGCCTGAAATTGCACCACTGAGTACTCATATTTTTCCCCTAGTTGCTCTTTATGTCGTCTGTACAACAGCCAGCTGTTTACGACTGCTACCTCCAGACACCAGAATACCAGTCAAATATACCACTTCTTAGATCGTATGTCAATTCTACAAAGCTCCAGAAGCATGTCAGCTTTATCGAGCCCATCCATGAACGTGTTGTACTCTTTTACAACAAATGGTCGATCCACCTTTACAGCCTTTCTTTCTGTAGCACACCACCTCTTGCATTTCGATTCATGCTCTACGGCAGCATATGATGATATGAAATTGATGGTTTTCCGATCGAACCACCGGATCAGGAAAAGGTTAGACTTGGTTTCAACTCTCTAGTCTTTACTACCACGTCCCATTTTCTTCAGATCTTGCTCCTTTGCCAAAGGACATTTTCTCATTTTATCCTGTCTAATTGTTCCAACGCAGAGTACATCCCTAGCTTTTAGTGCTACTGCAAGTTGCAGGGATGAGAACCAGTTATGAAAGTAAACTTTGAAATTTTGTCCCAAAAAACAAATTCCGAAATCACCACAGGTACCTTTGCCCACATAAGGAAACATCACAATTCCAGATAAACCTACTCGCATGAAAATTTTGCATCCCCATTTGTGGAGATTGCTTCAAATATACTGTTTCAAGTAGCTGCGGCCTTTGAATGCCACAATCTGTTCGTCGACAAGATTGTATTTTTCGACCGGAATTGCATTCATACCTTGAAAAATAATGTCAAGCAATGGTCTTATTTTAAATAATATATCGTGTTCTGGATCAGTGCTTGGTTTTTGATTAGTGTTATCCAATATATGAACATGTTTCATAAGTTTTTGGAACCTAATTCGACTCATTATATCTGCAATCGGAGAGTAGCTACACGATGAAGACCAGTTCATTTTGGTTGCTGCCATTTTTACCATTCCCATATGGAACAAAATCCCCGGAGCTGTTCAGTTTCAACCTCAGTACAGCTGAGTACTTCTCCATATTTTTGATGAGCATACAAATTGCTTTTATAATACCGTTTGTAATAACGGTCTTAAAATACATTAGAGGAGTTTCCAAATATGTTAGAGGCGAGGGTAAGTAATTGCCACATATGATGTTCGGAGGTTCAAGATCTATTTCTTGAAATCTCCACTCATCTTTACGTTTATTTGTTTTGTTGGCGACACTGTTTTTAAGTTCTGCACTTATTTTCTTAGAAGGTGAAGCACCACTGGATACATATGAGGTTATAGTAGTCTCTGGTGAAGACGAATTTACATCAGACACACTTCTGGTAGTTATTTCAGGGATATATGAAAGAGACTCCTGTAAATAAACACCACTATTGGTATGAACATTCTGAGCTTTATTAGTACCACACACTTCATCACATATTCGGAAGAGCTCATCATCATCATCATTACCGTCTGAGAAATCACTAGTTTCTTATAAATTTCCATCATTTACACCCAAAACAAGTTCATGAATTTCTTCTAAATCCAAATGTCCCATCGTAAAACTGTTCTTAGCTTACCAAACATTATAAATATACACAACTTTTCGTAGTTTTAGCCTACAATTTAAACCCATCTAGTAGTCCGGTAATAGCACCTCCTGAAATAAAGAAAATGAAATACCCGTAATAATTGAATCTCCACTTATCAATCTAAACAGCAAAATATATATTATTATTTTGATTTTGATATTTACTAACCTTGAAGTCCCAATGTTGTTCACGGACAACATACACGTTCGTTAACTATATTGTCAATTCAGATCCTATTTAGTTGATAATTACTATGTCACAGCAATAATGCAGGCATAACCTTCACCACAGGAATAAAGATTGTAAATACACCACACAAACAACCATCTCTAAACAGCAACATAACCGGACATCCAAGTCAAAGAGATTAATACAGCTGAAGTAGATTGATGCACCACCAAGTGGCAAAATATCATACTAGAAGCTTGTTGTCCCTCAACAACAAGGAGATTTTAAGGATTGATGAACATAATACTGTATATAACAGCTTTAAATCTGAGGTCTAGGAACGAGTAACTGTCCCATATGATATTTGGAGGTTCAAGGTCTATTTTTGGACCTTTATGTTGATTGTAGACATATTAATAAGCTTTTTTCCTTTTGACGTGTGAGAAAATTGACCGTTGGCCGGAATACGTTGTGCAGCAATGCCGTTGAAAACGTTGCACAAAGGGCTTTGCACATATCATGTGCAGAAAATGTTGTGTTCATTTGTGTTTGACAGCAAAGAAGAATTGCTTCAGTGACTATCACAAGAAGTAGTCGCTGCATGTTGAGAAAACGTTGGTGTCTTTATTTTGGTTGTAATTGCTTCATAATGTTTGCATTGTTATTTTGCATAATTCCTTTCATTTTTGTACTTAGTATGACTAAGAGTGAATATTTCACCAAATAATGCGTTTACTTATTTCAGATTTTAAATATTTTCCATCTGTTGTGTTAGTGTTATGTTTCACATTTCATTTGACCGTCGAGTCCCATTGTTGTTCCTGAACAAAATTATGTAAAAAATCAATTATTTGATAAAAAATATTAAACAACATTTTTTTGTGTTTAGTGCGTTTTACTCATACAGAAAATACTGAATTAAAAACGTTTCCACACCTCAATTCATAATGTGGGAATGAAAGGTTGAAGGGCCGTGAAAGCATCAATCTAAATATCATAGATTGGTGTTTTGTCGTGATTGTGAGAAGTGAGAATGGTGATTGTGATAAAAAAAATTATTAACACGTTGAACGCCAAGCAAAGTTTTGAAATTTTGCTCTGTGGGCCAAAACTGCATTTTTTCTCTCTGGTGTTACAGTAGCAACATTCTACCACGCTTTTAACGCAAAAGTAAAAATTAACGTCATAAACTATAATAAATTAAGCCAGACCCTGGTGTCTTATGTGGCATGTTAGGAAACTCACGTCGGCTGGGGCCAAGGCGGTCACGCTAGTGGACATTAGCGCGCGCGATCAGTAATATGCTGAATTTGTATGGCGCTATTTGAAGTGTTGTGTTGTACACATTCAGCACATTACTGGGTCCACTACCGTGACCGCCTTGGCCCCAGCCCACGTAAGTTTCCCAACAGACCGCAGTAGACACCGGTATCCACCTTAATTTGTTCTAGTTTTTGCCGTTAATTTTTATTTTTGCGGATGATGTTATTCTGTATAGAGTAATACCTACATAATTTACAAGATTGGAAGAAACTACAAAATGACCTCGATAATATTGTGAAATGGACAGTAGGCAATGGCCGATAAGCGGGGTTAAAGGTCAGGTTGTGAGTTTCACAAATAGGAAAAGTCCTCGCAGTTTTAATTACCGCGTTGATGGAGTGAAAGTTTCTTTTGGGGATCATTGTAAGTACCTAGGTTTTAATATAAAGAAAGATCTTCATTGGGGTAATCACATAAATGGGATTGTAAATAAAAGGTACAGGTCTCTGCACACAGAAGGGTATATAGGGGTTGTACTAAGGATGTAAAGGAGAGGGCTAGAGGAGTATGTTTTCAGTGTATGGGACCCTCATCAGGATTACTTGATTCAAGAAATGAAAACAAAAACAAAGAAAAGCACCTCGATTTGTTCTGGGCAGCTTTAGACAAGAGTAGCGTTATATAAATGTTGCAAAGTTTGGCCTGGGAAGACTTGGGAGAAAGGAGACGGGCTGCTCGACTAAGTGATATGTTCCAAGCCGTCAGTGGAGAGATGGCGTGGAATGACGTTTGTAGACGAGTGAGCTGTTTGTCTTTAAATGTAGGAAAGATACAATATAAAGATGAAGTTGGAATTAAAGCGTACAAATTGAGCCAAATATTCGTTTATAGGAAGGGGAGTTAGGGACTGGAATAACTTACCAAGGGAGATGTTCAATACATTTCCAATTTCTTTGCAATCATCTAAGAAAAGGCTAGGAAAACATCATATAGGAAATCTGCCACCTGGGCGACTGCCTTAAATGCAGATAGTGATTGATTGATTGATTGATTGATTGATTGATTGATTGATTGATTGATTGATTGATTGATTGATTGATTGATTGATTGATTGATTGATTGATTGATTGATTGATTGATTGATTGATTGATTGATTGATTGATTGATTGATTGATTGATTGATTGATTGATTGATTGATTGATTGATTGATTGATTGATTGATTGATTGATTGATTGATTGATACTAACAGGAACGTAACATTCTTCGCAGCCCCTACTCCTTGGCTCCTTAGCAATGCAAATTCTGTGGTTTACCCCTACATACCTGCTCTTTATCTTTTAGGGTGATAGGTCTAAAACACAGAGTAATGAGAAGGCTCTAATAGCTTGATATGATGATATTAGAAACTCCTGCGAGAAACTGGTGACACCGTTCCATCGTGCCATCTAGCAGTTAGAGGGGCTAACTACTCTTGCTACTGCTGTTAGCTGTGTATGTTTCAAGGGTCTCATTTGTACTTCAGATAGCTTTGTGTTTGAAATTCCTACGCACTATGATCCAGAAAACTAGGAAAGACAAGATTAGGAATGAGAAAATTAGAGAATAATTAGGAATAGATGATTCTCTCCTCAATAAGATACAGTAAAGGCTGAAGTGGTTTGGCCACAGGAAGAGGGCGCCAGTAAACAGAACTGCAAGGAAGGAATTTGACAGAAAAGAACAAAGGAATACGACCCGTAGGAAGGCCACGAAGGATATAGATAGATTTAGTTAAGAACGATTTACTGCCGAGAGATCATGATTGGGACAACTTGGTGGAGGAAGAATGGTACAAGGACAGGATGAGATGGAGGAGGCTCATATATCACACCCGGGAAACTGGAGATGGTTTAGGATGATGATGATGATAGCATTGTGCTTGTTATGTATCGCGATTCTGGAAATGGCAGGAAGAGGTGATATTTGTGCCATGTATGGGTGTTTTAATTACAAAAGAAAAAGCGACCGCATGTCATTTTACAGATTTCTTAAGAACAAAGTGCTGTGTGTATAGGCCTACCTGTTAAAGTTTACATGTTTGTATTTATTTTCTATTTATGTGAACATACTTTCTTCAAAATATTGCAATGTTTAAACCTATGCATTTAATCGATTTTTAGGTGTACTCAGTGGATTGTGAAGAGCAGAAGGGCAGATTCAGATGCAATTCTGAGGACCAAAGGACCAGAACATTTAAATAAAATCTATGCAGTATGCTCGGACCACTCCTCAGAAAAGGATTTTCAACGAAAATGTACAAACTACAGAAAATATACTACTAACAATGTGTACATCACTCTTCAATAAGTACGTGGAAGTGAACGAAATCCCAGACATCTGGCAACACTCAGTGATGAATATCTTATATAAAGGAAATGGAAACACGAGTTGCCTTGATTCATACCGTGGAATTGCCTTAGAAAGCAATATCTTTAAACTCTTTACCAGTTTACTACAGCAACGAAACTGATATAAGACATAGACCACGCCTTACCGGAAGAGCAATTCGTCTTTCGACCTGTGAGATCTACAATGAATGCGATAAAGAATCTGATTGATTACATAGCGGATGCCCTCAGGCATCAAAAAGGGAAACTTTTCTCGATCTTCGTAGACTACAACAAAGCGTTTGACCTGGTGGGCAGGGGAAGCTACTAAAGAAACTGGGAAACATAACAGGATATATTAATCCTTTAACGAACATCATTAGGACCATTCTTGCTTATAATTACATCACTGTAAAAGATGACGTCTCTACCTCGAACCCCATAATGCAGATGAACGGAGTATTATGGGGCGATCCAATGAGCTCTATAGTCTTCAATATAGTGGTCTCAGACCTAATATCCACTATAAAGGTCGAAGGCGACGAGGTAAATATATACATGTATGCAAATGCTATGGTACTCATATCACAAACACACGAAAAACTATAGGCTGATTTCAACAAGCTGAACATTTGGGCAGAGGACAATAAATTCAGAATTAATCGACAGAAGACGGTACAGATGATCTTCCGCAAGGGAGACAGAACAGCATTAACAGAGAAAATTTACTATTAGAACGGACGGGAAAACATGCCAAACGTAAACAACTTTAAATATTTTGGCATTACGTACATCAGGAACTACTGAACTGATACCCGCACTCGTATCCCGGAAAAAGAGGACAAAGAAGAGAATTAATACGGGAAACGCGAGGAAACTAGTGCACAAATAACACGAGGTCCCGCGATCGCGGTAGGGAAAGGCGACAACATATCTGCCTTGAACTGGATATCAGCCCTTTAATAGTAGTAATAATACTAAATAACTAATGCTACTATGAATCAAAAGAAAATTAGCACACAAATTGCCAGTTTATTGAAAGAGTAAATTCATCAATGAAACATGCAAGTAGGATATTGAAAAGAAAATGTTAAAAAAAAATACATACACACTGAGCATAACATGCAAGTTTTTCTCGGCCAAGCTTTCCACCAAATTGCGAACGGGAATAAAGCTCAAATCCAAACGTTCATTTCTACAGTACTCTCAGGCTTCTCTCTCAATTGTTCCCAAAACACCCACACAGGTCGACGTTCACTTACATGTATAATTACTCTTGGTTCATTATAGAAGTCATTAGATGACCCATCAGAACGGAATAAAAAACATGCGTCAAAACGATTGCGCACATCAGCAGTCAGATATCGCAGAAGAAAGAGAAAAAGGAACTGGGAATGAGAAATAAAATGACGGCCATAGGAATCAAAAATAAGTCAAATACAAAGCCCGGTCAGGTACGAGCCAAAATGAAAGAGCAATATAAAAACATCACATTAATTAATAAGGGCAAAATATACATAATACAGTGCGGCTTCTACTTCGTCCAATCCATACATACAACACCCACGCACAACCAACCAGCCGAACACAATAATAAATATGTGGCGCGAGGTCATCGGTCCGTCCAAGGGGGTAATTTCACACACAACGGTCTCCCCATCATGCCGGGTTACCAAAACAGACTGCCTCAATATAAAGGACACAGTATTCCGTAGAAATGAGAAGTATCTAACACAAGGTTCGCGCGATAGGCAAATTAAGACACACGAGGTGTCAAAGTTAACAAAGAAATGTACCACACTTCTCCCATTTTCAAATATAAGGGCATGTTTAGCCACCAGGGTCCTCAGCCATTCTGTAGCTTCTGGATTGCTTGTTCATATGTCATTCATTTATTTGCAATCAAGTGCTGCAAACACTGCAGAGTTTATAGAAATGTATGATACTTTGTCTGATATTTTTAATTCTTCAGGCCTCAGTAGCCTCAAAGAGTACAGGAGACCTTTAAGTAATTACTCACGACACATGAAAAAGCTGGATGAAAATTGTGATTGTCTAAAGCAACTCAAAGGCAATCCTCTTTGTTTTCAGGGTAGGATAGACAATATTTCTGCACTGAAAATATTGTGGTCCTAATTATATAGTGATTATGGTTTTCATTATTTGCTAACAAGGAGGCTCACACAGGACTGCATTGAAAGCATGTTTTCCATCATCAGAGCAAGAGAAGGTAACAATGCAACCCCAGATGCAACAAAATTTCGCAGTGCCATAAGGAGTGTCATGATAAATCAATTGCTGTGTACTTCTGATGACAGCAATTATGAATCCGATGTTTCAGACTTTCTACTGTCTCATAATGATATGATGAAGGGCAATTTTGATGTTAATATCACTCAACATAGTGAGTTAAATGATCAGGTCCTGATTATGACCATAACATGATACAATACAGGAAAATTCAGACCATTGTGTCATGGGCTGGGCATATAGCAAATTTCCCCATGCTGAGTGTAGGGATGTATTGTTATTTTATGATCATGATTATAGCATGGGAAACTTGCACTTAGAAATGAAAAAGTATGACAGTTCTAAAATGACGTTTCGAAATATTTGAGGGGGAAAGTTGGGTGCTAAAATATTAGGAACATTTGAAGATGGTATTTGTCAGTTTTTGTTAGAAAGCACGCATGGAATTAGAAGAAAATTAACTGATAAGTTCTTGTCAATGAATGTAGTCTAGGCATATGTAACAGGTGTATAAAATTGCTGATTAACAAGTTGTTAAAGTCCTTTAAAGGCATATGTGAACAGAACCAATAACTCAACAGTGAATGATATTGCCTGTAAAAATACCAAGTTGGCCGTCAGGTCAGGAAATATCCTGCTACCGTATGTGACAGTAGACGGTACAACCTGCGACTGTCTGGCCGAGGGTCAGGCGGCCATTACCAAACCTGACAACCAGAAGGGGGGGCCAACGGCTACGGGCGTAGGAGTTCTCCTTTTGGAGGCCATATGATGCCTGTGTGCAGGAAATGGCACATAAATTCATCAGAAGTTGGCAGTCAATGGCTACGAAGGCGGAAGAAGGAATTTTGTAAACACCTCAACGGCAGAGTAGGCAGAGGAACTGCGAACCACAAACTGCTGCCTTGCAGATTGGGAGTTGACCCCATAGGCTAAGGGAAGATACCCTGACAGAAAACGGGCTGGCATGACAGTTAAGAGGGCAGCCCCCTCATCATGCTAGCTTCCGTAGGGCTAATAACCCACGTGGAGCGAAATTAACTATTCAGAGAAACATGAGAGTAGCCGGACGGATAACAAAGGAACAACCTGGCGCGAAAAGGTGTATGAGAATTGGTACTTGGAATGTGACCTCTCTGTCAGGGAAGGGGTATAAATAGTCGAAGAAATGGAAAAGTACAAGCTTGCCATACTTGGAGTCAGTGAAACCAAGAGAAAAGGTAATGGCCAAATAAATTTGGATAAGGGATATGTAATGAGATACTCAGGAGTCAGCAGGAATGAACGGGCAAAAGAAGGTGTGGCCATCATTATGTCCAAAGCAGTGGAAGACAAAGTGACAGGATGGGAACCTATTAACTCCAGACTTATCACAGTGGATCTGGAACTAGAAGAATGTATTACGCTATTGCAGATCTATGCCCCCACTGAAAATATGCAAGAAGTAGATACGGATCAATTCTATGTTCAAATGCAAAAAGCTATAGACAAAGCTAGGGAAAGAAGTAGACATGTTATTGTGATGGGGGACTGGAATGCTAGGATCGGAAATAGGTTACGTCGAGGACATGGATGTATGGGTCAACATGGAGCAGAACGAACCATCAATACCAATGGTGAAAGAATGCTGGAATTCTGTATTGATAATGAGTTAAGGATTGGTAACACCTTCTTCCCCCATAAAAGTATCCATAAAATAACTTTTGAGGCAGTAGGCCGAGGAGCAAAGAGTTGTACTGACTACTTTTGTTACACTAAGAACATGACTTATGCAGCACTAGATATAAGGGTCTTCCGCAGTGCAGAAATGAGTACAGAACATCGGCTTCTGGTTATGAAAACAAGGTTCAAGGCTACACCCACACCCTCTCATCTTCGATTTGAGAAAATAAGAATGTCTGCATTTAGAGAGGAAGAGGTAAGGCAGAATTATGCTCAGAAGTTGGGGGAAATACTTCAGCAAAGAGAAAGAGAAGAACCTGAGAGGCGTTGGAACTTAGAAGAGAGATGGAGTGAATTTAAGACGAATATTATTAAAGTAGCAGAAGAAGTCTGTGGGGAAAACTACAGTAACTACACGAAGGAAACGAACAAAGTGGTGGACTGCCGAAGTCAAGGAAGTTGTAAGGAGGAAAAAGTTAGCTTGGAAGGAGTACATGAGAACAAGAAGGGTAGAGGATTGGAGGAACTATGTTGAAGCACGTAATGAAGCAAAGCGGCAAGTACAAGAGGCAAAAGAAAGGAACTGGCAGGAATTTGGTGAAGAAATGGATTCAGAATACAGAAATAATCAGAAGAAGTTTTGGAAGATACTAAGATCCCTCCAAGGCAAAACTGGAAAGAGAATCAGGAACATTAAAGATAGGAACCAGAAGATCCAAACGAGGCCACGGGACATCCTTGATACATGGAGCACGTACTATGAGGATGTGTTCCGCGCAGACCAGAATTTGCAAGATGACGCCGGTAATGGGGCAGAAGAAGAACTAGAAGAAGGGGAGATAATTATGCAGAGTGAAGTAAGAGAGGCTATCACTGAAATGAAGGTGGGCAAGGCAGCTGGTTGGGATGGAATTTCACCAGAATTTATGAAGTATGGAGGAGAGGCAGTGGTGAAATGGATGACAAAAATATGCCAACAAGCATGGAGCATTCAGAAGATTCCAAAGGATTGGGAGAAGAACATTATTGTTACTATCCATAAGAAGGGCAGCACTCTGGACTGTGCAAACTATCGAGCAATTTGTCTTTCCAGTGTGGCCGAAAAGATATACTCTCGCATATTGGAGAGGAGGTTGAGACAAGAAGTAGAGGAAAAATTGGAAGAAGAACAGTGTGCTTTCAGGCCAAGTCGACAAACACCCGACCATATATATATATATATATACACTAAGGCCGCGTGCACACCGAGCGCGCTTCGCATAGTGTGTCGCGTGTAGCGTGAAATGCTATGCATAGCGCAAGGCGTGCTTGCTGTTCACACCGAAAACTCTACGCTGTGCTCTCAACTTAGTTTGGTGCGAGGCGTTTTAGGGTCGTCACAAACTAATGCCGTTATCCAAGTACACTGGGAACAGTTTATTGATGGATAACAGTTACCTAAAATTGAAAATTAGGAAAAAGAATCGAAAGTGGGTTCATGAATTTAATGAAGAACGAATTACGGTACTTTCAGAGAATTCCATCGTTTGCACAGAGATGCAAGACTTTATCGCGATAAATTTTATGATTACTTAAGAATGACAAAAAATACCTTTGACCTTCCAAACCCTGCAACTGAAATGTAGCGTCAAGTAGCAGAGAAGTATTGGGAGAAATTCAATTTTCCAAATTATCTAGGAGCACCGTGAAGCAAACACGTGGAAATTAAATTTCCGGCTAAATCGCGCTCTTTATATAGTAATTATAAATATTATTTTGCAATATTGTTACAATTAGCATACACAATCATCGTAACAAAAATAGAGTAAATGTGTGACAAATATAATTAATAAACAGAAATATTTACTTCCAAGCCCACTACTATCCTGCAGAGTACCACCGTCCATTGGCAAAATTATAAACCGATATGACAGAGTCTGGGAGATTCTATGCACTTTGTCACAAAGTGTCCGGCTACATGGCTAAATGGTTACCGTACTGGCCTTTGGTCACAGAGTCCCGGGTTCGATTCCAGGCAGAGTCGGGAATTGTAATCATAATTAGTAAATTGCATTGGCACGGGGGCTGGGTGTATGTGTGTATTTATAATCATTTCATCCTCATCATGATGCAGGTCATCTACGGGAGTCAATTCAAAAGACCTGCACCTGGCAAGCCGAACTTCTCCTTGGACACTTCCGCACTAAAATCCATACCCAATTTCATCATGTCACAATGCTAAGCCCAGTAAAGTGTGACAGTAGAAGTAATATTACTGTATATGTTTACTGTAGGAATGCGATACAACTGTTGTAGATACTTAAGTCCACTTATTTTGCAAAACAGTTACATTTTTATAGTTTCTGTGTCTTGGGTTACATATTTCTTCTCTTTGAAACACTGCATGAATAATTTCTTCTTCCATAGATTCAGAACCATCTAGGTAACGCTAAGCAATTAACCAACACTGCGCGTTGTCTGGCGCTTCGCTTAGCTGTAAGATAGGCGTTCAGCGCAGCAGAGCGCGGACGGTGTGAACACCTGGATTACGAACAAAGCACTAGTTATGCTTAGCGTGACGCTTAGCGTTGAGCAACACGCGACACACTATGCGAAGCGCGCTCGGTGTGCACGCGGCCTAAGAACTGTTACAGAGAAACGACTTAGTCGAGGGAAGGATGTTCTAGCTGCATTTGTCGACCTAAAGGCCGCATTTGACTCGGTCCCCAGGGAACAGCTTTGGGCAGCACTTGAAGACGAAAAGGTAACAAAGACTCTCTTATGCCGCATTAGGAGCATGTACAACAGAGTCCAAGGAGTTGTGAGAATAGCTGGTGAATGCTCTAGGGAATTCGAAATAGTGAAGGGTGTAAAGCAGGATGACAGCTTGAGTCCTCTTCTCTTTGTGATCTTCATGAACCAAGTCATTAAGCTGTGTAAAAGAAGAACTAAAAGAATTAAGGTTGGCAACTGGAACATGAGACCAATATATGTCCAATCCCTGGTCTATGCAGACGACATTCTGATTTTGGCTGGGAAAGAGGAGGATTTCCAACAAGCTCTTACTGAATGGACTTATGCCTTCCAGGACCGTGGGATGGAAGTGAATGCGAGTAAAACCAAGTTCATGCAGTTCACCAAAGGAGAAAAAGTACAGCTTCAAATCAAGTGGAACAATGAGGATATTGAACAAGTAGAACAAATTGAGTATCTGGGCACCATTTTCAGAGAGGACGGAAAATTAAATGCAGAAATAAACAACAGAATTAGAAAAGCTAATCAAGTTTACTATGGTATAAACAACACAATCATAGGGAAGAAAGAAATTATTAGAAACACAAAAATGCGGGTATATCATGCCGTGTACCTGCCAACCCTCCTGTATGGTGCTGAGAGTTGGACAATGCATAAAAAACTCGAGAGCCGTCTGGTTGCCGCTGAGATGAGGTATTTGCGGAAAGTTGCCGGGAAAACCCGAAGCGATCATATTAGAAACACCACAGTAAGAGATGAGCTTCAGCAGGAGCCAATAATGGATGTCATTGAGAGGAGAGGATTGGGCTGGATTGGTCACCTAGAAAGAATGGAAGATGAAAGGAAAGCGAAGCAGGTGTGACGAGCCAGACCAACAGGAAGAAGAACACGAGGGAGGCCACGGATTGAATGGGAGGAGTACATCTTGGGACTGATCAGGAAGCGAGGGAAGACCCTGGGTGAGGTTCAGAGAATGGCGCACGATAGAAGAAAGTTTAGTAAATGGCTGAAATGTCCCGACGCCTAACGGCACAAAGGGAAAGAAGAAGAAGAAGAAGAAATACCAAGTTGAAAAATATATTGCCTGTGTGATTTGTTTTTGCAGACTGTATGCCCTAGTCATGACATGACGATCTAATGTTTTAATTTGATAATATATTTGTTTTATTACTGGTCCATTCAGGTCAACATCCACATTTTTCATTACCTATATTACGTTACAAGAACGACGAAAACGTCGTAAAATCTGTATTCCGTTGGGGTGAAAGCAAAGCCAACTACAGTTACAAGTCATGTAAGTTTGGCAACGTGCAACGGAGGCCAAGGTGATAACTTCATTTTAAGTTATCTTTTCAGGAATTAAATACGTATTTCCTTAAAATCCGAGGTCTAGCGATTACATCCCTCCATATTGGGTCAACGTTAGGAAGGTCATCCGGCCGTATCCACATGTGCTACACAGCTCGTATTCGCGACCCCACGGATGTGGGAAAAGCGGTAGAATAAGAGGAAGACCTTTGTTTTATGTATTTTGTTTTAATCTTCTTCATCAAATAACAATATATTAACATAAATTTCTTACTATTCACAAACAATAGGACAATAATAATAATAATAACAACAGCTGATAAGCTAACAAACAATTTAACAACCTAAAACAAAAATCAAAGACAACTTAATGTTCACCAACACAGATAAAGGCAATACTATTGGACAGTAATCTATATCTATACTGTATACAAAAATGGATGGATGTATGTGTGTAAATGACACATCTCCTAAACAACTAGAGCAATTACAAGAAAATTTCGAACACTTATTATTTGCTATCTGGAGACGAACACTGTGGGGGTAAGCCACCTTTAGCCCCCTTAGGGGTGGGGGTTAGGGGATTAGGTAAAAAAATAATCGAAAATAGTGTCGAATCCATAGTTTATGGGGTCGCTGAGGTGAGTAGTGACACTCCCGATTTTTTAAAGGTCAAATTTCTGCTCCCATTTGGGTGGGGGGCGAGGGGGGACTGATATATAAAATTAAACGAAAATAGTGTCGAATACATAGTTTTCGGGGTCGTCGGGGTGAATTGTACACTCCGGATGTTTAGTGTCAGGAGACAAACCACGTGGGGGTGAGACAGCCCAGGAAACCTTAGGGGGTCAGATATACAAATGAACGAAAATAGTGTCAAATCCATACTTTTCGGGGTCGTTGAGATGAATAGGAACACTCCGGATTTTTTTAAGTCCAAGTTCAGCCCCCTTTGGGGTGGTGGCGAGGGGGGAGTGATATATAAAATTAAACGAAAATAGTGTCAAATACATAGTTTTCGGGGTCGCCAAGGTGAATTGTACACTTCGGATTTTTAGTATCAGGAGATAAACAACGTGGGGATAAGACAGCACAGAAACACTTAGGGGCGGGGGTGAGGGGTCAGATATAGAAATTAACGAAAATAGTGTCGAATCCATACTTTTCGGGCTCGCTGAATCGAAGAGTGACACTCCGGAATTTTTAAATGTCCAAGTTCAGCCTCTTTCGGGGTGGGGGGCGATGGGGAAGTAATATATAAAAATAATAGAAAATAGTGTCGAATCCACAGTTTTCGGGGTCGCTGAGATGAATAGTGACACTCCGGATTTTTAGTATCAAGAGACAAACCACGTGTGGGTAATACACCCCCAAGAAACCTTAGGAGCAGGGGGGGGGGTAAAGGGGGCTGAGATAAAAAATCATCAAAAGTAATGTTGGTCGCTGAGATGAATAGTGACACTCCGGATTTTTAAAGTCCAAGTTCAGCCCCCTTTGGGGTGGGGGCGAGTGATATATAAGATTAAGCGAAAATAGTGCCGAATACATAGTTTTCGGGGTCGCCGAGGTGAATTGTACACTTCGGATTTTTACTATCAGGAGATAAACCACGTGGGGGTAAGACAGCACAAGAACCCTTAGGGGCGGAGGGTGAGGGGGTCAGATATACAAATTAACGAAAATAGTGTCGAATCCATACTTTTCGGGGTCGTTGAGAAAATAGGGACACTCTGAATTTTTTAAAGTCCAAGTTCAGCCCCCTTTGGGGTGGGGGTGAGGGGGGAGTGATATATAAAATTAAACGAAAATAGTGTCAAATACATAGTTTTCGGGGTCGTCAAGGTGAATTGTACACTTCGGATTTTTAGTATCAGGAGATAAACCGTGTGGGGGTAATACAGCACAGAAACCCTTAGGAGCGGGTGTGAGGGGGTCAGATATACAAATTAACGAAAATAGTGTAGAATCCATACTTTTCGGGCTCGCTGAATCGAATAGTGACATTCCGGAATTTTTAAATATCAAAGTTCAGCCCCTTTCGGGGTGGGGGGCGATGGGGGAGTAATATATAAAAATAATAGAAAATAGTGTCGAATCCACAGTTTTCGGGGTCGCTGAGATGAATAGTGACATTACGGATTTTTAGTATCAAGAGACAAACCACGTGTGGATAATACACCCCAAGAAACATTAGGGGCAGTGGGGGCAAGGGGGCTGAGAAAAATAAATCATCAAAAGTAATGTTCAATCTTTTCGTGGTCGCTGAGATGAATAGTGACACTCCGGATTTTTTAAAGTCCAAGTTCAGCCCCCTTTGGGGTGGGGGCGAGTGATATATAAAATTAAGCGAAAATAGTGCCGAATACATAGTTTTCGGGGTTGCCGAGGTGAATTGTACACTCCGGATTTTTAGTATCAAGAGACAAACCACGTGGGGGTAAGACAGCCCAGGAAACCTTAGGGGCGGGGGGCGAGGGTGGTGAGATATTAAAATCATCGATAGTAGTGTCGAATCCATACTTTTCGGGCTCGCTGAAACGAATAGTGACACTCCGGAATTTTCAAATGTCCAAATTCAGCCCCTTTTGGGGTGGGGGCGATGGGGGAGTAATATATAAAAATAATATAAAATAGTGCCGACTCCACAGTTTCCGGGTCGCTGAGATGAATAGTGACACTCCGGATTTTTAGTATCAGGAGACAAACCACGTGGGGGTAATACACAACGAGAAACCTTAGGGGGAGGGGGCAAGGGGGATGAGATACAAAAATCACCAAAAATAGTGTTGAATCCATACTTTTCGTGGTCACTGAGATGAATAGTCACACTCCGGATTTTTTAAGTCCAAGTTCAGCCCCCTTCGTGGTAGGGGCAATGGGAGAGTGATATATAAAAATAATCGAAAAGAGTGTCGAACTCATTATTGTCGGGGTCGCTAAGATGAATAGTGAGACTCCCGATATTTTATAAGTTCATCCCCCTTTGGGGTGGGGGCAAGTGATATATGAAATTAATCGAAAATAATGTCAAATACATAGTTTTCGGGGTCGCCGAGTTGAATTGTACACTTCGGACTTTTTGTATCAGGTGACAAACCACGTGGGGGTAGGACACCCCAGGAACGCTTAGGGGCGGGGGTGAGCGTGGGGTGAGATATAAATATCAAAGTAGTGTCGAATCAATACTTTTCGGGCTCGCTGAAATTAATAGCTACACTCCGGAATTTTTTAATGTCCAAGTTCAGCCCACTTCGTTGGGGGGAGGAGTGATATATAGAAGTAATAGAAAATACTGTCGAATACGTAGTCTTCGGGGTCGTTGAGATGAATAATGACACTCCGGAATTTTAGTGTCAGGAGACAAACCACGTGGGGGTAATACACCCCAGGAAACATTAGGGGCGGGGGGCGAGGGGGCTGTGATATACAAATCATCTAATGTAGTGTCGAATCCATACTTTTTTGGGTCGCTGAGATGAATAGTGACACTCCGGAATTTTTTAAGTCCAATTTCAGCCCCCATCGTGGTGGAGGAGATGGGAGAATGATATATAAAAATAATCGAAAATAGTGTCGAATCCATAGTTGTCGGGGTCGCTAAGATGAATAGTGAGACTCCGGTTATTTTATCAGTCCAAGTTCATCCCTCTTTGGGATCGGGGGCGAGTGATGTATAAAATTAATAGAAAATAGTGTCGAATACATAGTTTTCGGGGTCGCCAAGGTGAATTGTACACTTCGAAATTTTAATATCAGGAGACAAACCACGTGGGGGTAGGACACCCCAGGAACCCTTAGGGGCGGGGTCGGGGGGCGAGGGGGGCGATGGGGCTGAGATATAAAAATCATCGAATGTAGTATCGAATCCATACTTTTCGGGGTCGCTGAGATGAATAATGGCACTCTGGAATTTTTAAAGTTCAGCCCTCTTCGTGGTGGGTGGCAATGGGAGAGTGATATACAAAAATAAACGAAAATAATGTTGAATACATAGTTGTCGGGGTCGCTGAGATGAATGGTGAGACCACGGATATTTTATAAGTCCAAGTTCATCCCCCTTTCTGGTGAATTTAAAAATAATCGAAAATAGTGTCGAAGCCAAAGTTTTCGGAGTCGCTGAGATGAATAGTAACACTCCCGATTTTTTAAAACTCAAAGTTTAACCCCTTTAGGCGGGAGGGGGCGGGGGGAGTGAGATATTATAATAATAATCGAATATACTGCCTAATCCATAGTTTTCCGGGTCGATGAGATGAATAGTAACATTCCGGATTTTTAAAGTCCAACTTCAGCCCCCTTTGGCATAGAGGGTGAGAAAGGGTGAAAAAATAAATTGATGATGATGATGATGATGATGATGATGATGATGATGATGATGATGCTTGTTGTTTTAACCCTTTCAGTCCCAATGTTGCTTTAGGTTAACATGATATTCAGTACATAAATGCACTAAGTGTATTTCTTTCCCATAAGTCCCAATGTTGCTGTGAATTAACTACAGATGTAAGCTTCCATAATCAGTCAAGAGATGGCAGGAAATTCGAATATAATTTCTCTTAGATAAAAAAAGTTGACAGTGGTGCACTCCATGGTCATGGAGGATTATATCTTGATGTTTACTTTCTGCATTTTATAAGTGAAAGTGTGTTGAATTACGAGTGTGTTTATTTTGTTTAGTGTAAAAAGCTTCCAAAATACTGTGTGTATCACATATACTTGAATTTAGAAATATTATTTTGTTTTAAATAGACTTGATGTTGATGTTAATCTAAAGCAACATTGGAACTCAATGGGTAAACTGTGTTACCATATTCTAACCTCAAAACAATAATGAGCAAGATGAAGCGTTTTGGTAGGGCACTGAAAGAGACAGAAATAGAGGATATTCTCGAGAAACTTGTTGACGGAACAATATCTGACTTCGAAGATAGTGATTCAGGTGATGAATTAGATGATGAGACATTGTTATGCAGTAATAATGAAATACAGGAAGTAGAGGTGAATGATAAAGCATCCTTCAGTTTTGAATGTTGCCCATAAAATATGAATTTAAAATGCAATTCCTTTTGAATAGCCGTACTAATATAGATATTATAATGCTAGTCCCCTTTGTAACTATACAGGCCTATATATAAATAGTGTATTATGAACGTCATACTCACCTTGATTTAATAATTTGTTCTGTAGGTCACAGATTCAAGTCCAGATTATGGAGAACAATCTGCTGGAGGAAGTTTAGACAACAACATAAGTGAACATGTCCAAGAAAAGAAAGAACGTCCCAAGTATCGTTTTAGGAATGTGGAATTTACACCCCTTACTGTTACATTTCAATCAGAAATTTTCCAACCACCGCAGGTTGACAGCAGTCCCTATGAGTATTTCAAAATGTGCTTTACTTCGGAGGCATTTGACTTATTAGCAGAACAGTCTAATTTGTATGCTCACCAAAAGGATGGGAAAATTCTGGGCACAGACAGCAAGGAAATTGAGCAACTCACAGGAATCTTTCTCATGATGGAAGTCGTAAAAATGCCGAGTACAAAACTCTATCGGTCAACACACTGCAGATATTCTCCCATTGCAGATGTTATGAGTAGAAATAGATTTAACACATTAAATAATTATTTTCATGTTGCTAATAATATTGAACAGAAACCACCTGGTGACCCTGAATATGACAAACTCTTTAACCCTTTCAGACCTGGTGTCCAATATATTGGACACTAACTTTTATCCTATTTTAAACGCAGCAAACTGTCTCAATTACCATTTAAACCTCATGATCATTATTTTGGACGTTTGACTAGTGCAAGGCATCGAATATCTCTGCCTTCTGTTGACAGAGTTATGAAGTAAACATCAAAACATGCAAGATGGCAGACTCATTGCCAGGATCATCAGGTAAGTCACATTTCTGTATTAATTACTTAAGCAATTTGCTTCATATGACTTCCGAAAATTGTGTGTGTGGAAGAGAGTAACACAAGCTTCACCTTTATAATATGATAACTGAAAAGCAAGTTTACTTGAGCTTCCTAAGCGAAGGAATTCAATGTCCAAAATTTTGGACATCAGGTCACAATGGTAGTACTTCTTCTGAAGTTCATGACCTGGATGCTGATGAGAATTCGCAACTTGTGAATCTTTTACAAATTATTACAGGCTTAAATTATACAATAATTCTTCCAAAATGTATAATAATTAGGTTTTGCCCTTCAACAATATAAATGTGAGGTTATTTTTAGAAATTATGTAATATTTTGTTTTACTTCTAGGACCCAGGAAAAAATCAGTGTTCTGAATGAATGCATGCCAAGGGAACACTGGACATGCTCGATGACGGAGATCTGTTTGATACTGATATGTCAGATGAAAGGGATAATTTTGAAGATATTCCAGCTGCTGTTGGCCAAGGCGTCAGGATACGAAGTACAAATCTTTCAGTCACGGACGACATGAAACCTAAATGGGATTCACAGGACTGGCAGATGATATTGGATGTGAACGTGTTGTGACAGATCAACTAATGGAAGAAGGTGGGGAAGAAGCTGTAGGTTTACTTATATAGTTAGGGACTGGTGAGACAACTATAACAAACAATGGCCACCTGTAGGATTATCTCGCTGAAAAACTACAAAAAAAAACCACTGAAAATCAATACAGGCGTTGTTTTTTCTCTCTTTTATTCGTTTCCAACATGATTTCAGTGACGTTCAAGGTTTTCAAGATTATCCTATTGATTTCCTCATCAAGTATATCACAGATAATGATTTTGAAAATTTTGCAAAATATACAAATATTTATGCCCTGTAGTCTGGTAAAACAAATTTCAAAAGTACCAGTGACAGTAAAATTAAAGCACTGATTTGCCTACACTGAGCTGTAGGGAATAAGTCATGGACTTGTATACAGGAAGCTGCACAGTCCGTAGATCTCTATGTCATGGCCATCCATCAATACGTCACAACACAGCCTGCACGGTTGCTAGGTTACATCACAATACACATTTTATTGAAGGACATATTTATGGTCATTCGATTTTCCCAAAGAGAAATACCAGTACCTCCTTTTTACAGGTATACAGACATCAAACAGGTTTAATTTCTAGGAAGAAATGTAAAAATGTGAAGTCAATCCAAGTTATTTTGTTTCTCGGGAGTATTTCTTTTGAAGTAGAAAGCCAGTCTTGGTTATTTTGCGATTTATGTATACATATCATTGATATTAACGATGTGTAGTCATATTCTGCAATAAAAAAAGTATTTTAAACCCGCATTTTAGTCACTTAAGATTTCATGATCTTACAACCTCCCAGACCCAGTGTCCAATATATTGGACAAGAAAATATTTTTTGAAGCAATGGCAAAAACACTATTTTTGTTCTAATATGGCTTAAAAGAACCCCGAGGGGTCTGCTAGGCAGCAAAAATAATTTTTTTCAACGCCAGAAGATAATTCGGGACTGAAGGGGTTAAGGGGCTAACATCGAAGGTCATCGGACCCAAAAATAAATTGTCAAAAATGCCCGAGATAATAGACGTGTGTATGTTCCAGTATGACTTTCAAGTATGACTTACTACCTGGAAAACATACTGTGGGATTAAGACGCCCCTAGAGCCACTACGGAAGCGGGTGATATATAATCCATATTAATACATAGAAGTCAGTTTGGCGCGATCTGTATATACTGTACTATGTATGTATATATATAAATTAAGGCATAAAAATGAAAACAGACGTGAATTAATGAGACCATTCTAGCCATCCTAGAAACTTAAAACTTGGTACCAGACAGCCTGATGACTTCAGGATCCCTAGAAAATCTAAAATTCTCAAAATTCTCTGAGAGGGGGAGTTTCAAATCTGCATAAGAACACAGTCGGTGATATTTATCCAGAACGATAACCTATAGGTTTCATGAGATTAAAAGTTTCCTGAAAGTCCTAATTTTTAATCCCCTCCCCATTTCAAGATGGCAGCACAATCTCCCAGACGAGTTAGAAAATTGAAATTTGGCAAAATTGTAGATTTTAGCCTGTAACCGACGGAAAATTTACAAGATGATTAAACATTTTATTTTTAACTCCCGGAAAATATCGAAATATGGAGGCAATTTTAATGACGTTGCAGACCTTCCTTTCGAGGTATTTGGTGGCTAAACGGTAAGTCGTATCACAAAACGGATGGCACAGTCTCCGTTCAATTTGGAGTGATCTACAACTTTGGTCCTATGATTTTTGGTCGTTTCTCTATCCGTTATGTTAAATTTGGCTCTATTTCTGGATTTACATAAATTTTGCACTTTGTACACGTATAAATGATGGTTTGATTCACTTATAGGAAAGATGGGATCATCAAATTCTACACGAATATTGGCCCACCCAGCCAAATTCTATGTTTGAAGCTGTCGTTTATGTATCTGAAAAGTAATTCACTGTGTGAAAACCTTACACAAATTTCACCTTATTCAACGTTTCTAAAATAATTTTGCCTTTAAATAGACGAGATACGAGGAAATATCATAGGGCTAGCCATTTAGATCACTAAATGAGGCCAGAGGCGTCTTTTCATACAATCCGTTTTTCAATATGAATGCACCGTTTAGCAGCAGTTATTCTGTAAATGAAGGTGAACTTGCATATACTTCCGTATGTCGATATGTAGCGATCTAGAAGGGGGTGTGTCTTACATTGTAATTAATACTTTACAAATCAATAGTGGCTGTCAGCAGGAGGGCTTTGGTGTTGTAATCAGTACTCCCCACATCGACTTTAACTAGCAATAGGAATGGGGTCCTTCTCCAACGCCTATGTACTATTGTAATGTATAATTCCCTTCTTGATTTGACTAGCAGAAGGCAAGGGAGCGTGCATTTTTTTTAAAACTCTCTTACCTGATTCTCTTTATCATTAGGTATAGGTGCCCCCGATTATAAACAAATTTACCCATCAAAATGTGACTGACGTTACGCATAGTGAATTGGGGCAGACAATTGGTCCTGTCGTTATCATCACAACTCTGCAACTCGCACTTCACATTGGAAACAACGTGTGCGGACCTCCCTATGCTTTTTCTCGGATAACGCCAAGAGACATGCAATTAAAAAATTCTTATTCACTTCATGTACAGCAATTTACTTCGATATCCGTATACATTGTAGAATACCGTAGCGAAGCAGGGGTACATTTGCTATTCATGGATAAAACTGAACACATATAGAAGACAGCATTTTTCCACAGGTAAGAAATTCACCATTATTAAGAAAGACCCCACTGTTTTGTCTCGAGGAAAGTGGAAGAAAGATTTCGATAGCCGAACAAGTTTGAGGTTATTGCAGCCAAAAACTGCACAAACCTTACCAGACATGGTTCAATGCTTGTATGATTGTAAACCCAAAAACTTTTGTCACCGGATAAATTAAATTTTCACGAAAATGTTCTTCTTAACGCAAATCCAAGGACAAAATTTCACACTAAATCAGCTGTTCGGTATTACTACTACACTCAGTTTCACGGCCGTCCCGCTAGGTGCACTGGCAATCAATGTCTTACGACATCTCGCAAACTGGTACGTATTCTCTATAGCGTATTTGATGTAAGCTCGAGCAAATACAGTAGAGAAAATACGCGACACCCAGCGAGATTGAGGGACAGCTATTAGAGCTCTCTCTAGCGGATTGACCTGAGGACTGCTGATTCTGTCATAAGAGCACGTGTATTTGTGTGTGAAGTTTTTGGCGTTATTTATGCGTTTTCAGTGAGCTGATATAATCAAATTGTAGCGTGTGTCATTTCTTGATATCTCCTCTCAACATGAGGGGAAAGGTATGTGCTGTGTTTGGCTGCAGTAACTATGAAGTAGAGAATAATACGCGGTCTTTCTTCCGTTTCCCTCGTGACAAGAAAATGTAAGTAATATTATGTTTGCATATATATTCTTCCAGTGACAAAGATATTTTTATAGTACTTCATAATCTTCTGACCTGCTCGACCCATATTTTAACTGGCTTAAAATATAATACGCATATTTTATTGTATAGTGCAGCAGTTAACCTTCAATACCGATGTGTTGTTGTGGGTGTGATCTGTGGGTTTGATTTAATTCAGGAAAATACATATGCATATGTGTGTGGCTGGCTGTGTTGCAAGTTACCCCATTTGGAATGCCGTAATGCGTTGTCAAGCACTGAAGAAAATATGGGTGATTTACGAAATATACATATTTTGTTGAAACAATATGATGATGCAAATTTGCTTTACCCTAATGTAATGGCACTATGGCAAGTATTGCTTATAGGGAAAGTTTGAATGTTTTTGAGGCTAAATTTATAGATTTTCTGCCTGTTAGTTGGCTTCAGTTAAAAGGAAAATTGTCCAGCTCTTAAATGTAAATTCATTGAATCCTGTGTGTAAGGAATGTGCCGATATTTTTGTTGACACGTGTTTTAATATGATGATACAATGCTTTTAAATGAAAAAAAGAAAAATCTAGCCGTGAACGTTCAGGCAGCAATTCTAAAGTTAAAAAAAGTAATGCATAAATGATAGATCAAGTCCTTTCACAGCAGTCCATTTCACATCTTGATTATATGTCTAATTTCAGTCTTTAAATAATAACCTGTTAAATAATTCTTCATTCATTTATCCAGAATTGCTTTAGCAACTTTGAAGTTAATATCTTAGTAACACTTTATTTCTAGACGTAAATTATTTATCCATTTCCGTATACAGATTTCCATTGATATTTGAATTTAGCGCTACTTTTCAGGTCAAGTCACTAGGAGCGCCACTTGCGACTTGTCTCCCATTTAAAAAAGGCTAAATCCGGAGGTGTCGCGTATTGTCTCTACTGTATTTGGCTCGAGCTAGTTAGAGCGATGTCATGGGTGGAGGGCTTGAAATAAGTAATGATTTTGGCTGGGTGATTTCAGGAATGCATGTGTTCTGCGTTTTCCTCGTTATTTTATAATGAAAGAATCCTCACCGGGCAATGTAACAATTTATACCTACCGTTATCACTGGACAGTGACCACTAAACAAGCATTTACAGCAAATGAGGTGGGCACAGTGAGCTGACGGGAAGAACACTCTGCATTCCTCCAGAACAATATAACAGACCTACCCGCCGAATACTGCTGATGTTCTTCGACGAGAAAGAATTATAAATTGATCTCACTACCATTCATAAACTGGAAAGAAATGAAACGCAAGCAATGCTTTTCGTTTACTTATCTTAATGTGGTAGCAGCTGTTGTATATGCAAACCTGGCATCTTCAAATGAAATTCTGTGGCAGTCGTCGTAATTCGTCTTATCAATACCGATATGTTGAGAATTTCGTTTCTAGGGCCTCAGCTGTGTGCAAATTGTTCCGATAGACTTTCTGTCTCAAATTTCTCAACAAATAAGTCACACATACTGAGGATTGTTGCACCCACCAGCAGGTTAACAAGAGTGACAGGATCTGCAACATTTAACTTATGCACTACAGAAACTTTATAGGGAAAAATTTCCGAATTGTAAGCTCTCTCATCACTCACGTGTGTGAGATACTACCACTCCTACCACTCCTGTGCTAAACATTTGGACGATTTACGAGGGCTAATCTGAGTTTGGCTCGCGTATGTTTTCTGTCAGTTAAGACTCTCTCTGTTACAATACCTGTTTCTACTTAAGACGGAACCAGTTGCGTGCCAGTTTCCAAACAAAGCTCGCATATATGGTTTTGATGGGATATGACTTTATGGAAATGGTTTGCAATAGATCCATACACACCAATAGCCTATTATGATTTAATTTTTTAAAATATATGGTTCAACAATAAATACGCGTTGCTCAATGTTTTATAATTGTTACTGTGCACCTCACAGTCACACTTAATGGGTACGTCAAGTAAATCACGAATCTCCCTAGCACAAGTTCAGATCTCTACCGAGCCTTACAAGACAGAGGGTTGTACTAGAAAATTGTTCTCCCGTCAGATAGCTGCTTGCTCGTTCCTTGAATGGAAGAACGCAGTCTGTCCTACCCGTGAGCTCTCTGTGCAAGCCTCGCTTGAGTTCCCTTAAACCCTAGTTTAGTGGTCCCATTTAAAATTAATATAAAGTTTCTAACTTTCCAAGAAATAATATTTCACATGCTTTGTCTTTTTGTTTTTGGTCTTACTAAAGCCTCCGTGGCTCAGATGGCAGCGTGTCAGCCTCTCACCGCTGGGTTCTGTGGTTGAAATCCCAGTCAGTCCATGTGAGACTTGTGCGGGACAAAGCGGAGGCGGGACAGGTTTTTCTCCGGGTACTCCAGTTTTCCCTGTCATCTTTCATTCCAGCAACACTCTCCACTATCATTGAATTTCCTCTGTCAGTCATTAATTCATTGCCCCAGAGTAGTGCGACAGACTTCGGCAGCTGGCAAAATTCCTATCCTCGCCGCAAGATGGGGCTTCATTCATTCCATCCCTGAACCGGTAATTGATTGGAAAACAGGTTGTAGGTTTTCATTTTCACTTATTAATTCTTACTGACAGAATTAAAAGCTGGAGCTTGTTTTTCTGAGAACTGCAACCATATTAGTCAATCAAAAGTTACTGATTTGTATCCAAGGATATAATACTACTACGATGTTTTCCAATAAGATATATTGTTACCGTAGCTTAGAAACTGAGATTTCACTTTTTTCCTACTTTCGTGGAGATAACATTAAAAATGTGAATAAATTCAGTCAGCAATGTGTTGGTACCGACCCCATGGTCAGTCGGTGTCTTTGTGGTGCTGTGAAGGGATTGCCTCCCTAATGCCATATCTCTTGACTGGAGACAAGTGGAAATTATGTTCAGAATCAGAGTATACCAGTTATCCCTAAGAGCAATAAACAAATCTTCAAATGCGAAATATATTTCTAAACCTTCCTCACACACCCGGAAATACGGCAAACAAAGTCGCGGAGATTTTCACCACCAGCTGTTTGAAGACGATGCCCGCCAAGTGGACTGTGTCAACAAGAAGGATGTTCCCAAAAAGTCTTATAAAGGCAAAGAACCACTGAATCTCCTTAAGCAGCGGTTATGGCCAACAAAATCTATTTACAGTCATACCAAAGTCAACGAGATAGATATCCCAAACTTGAAACTAGAGATTAAACTCCGACAAGAAGCTATCAACCAAAAACTGCGAGATGCGATATTGATACACGAAGAGCTCTGCAGAAGAGAAAGTATGATTTCAGCCCGTCCTCAAGCCCATGAGATTCCTCATCCATACGTAAGTGCAACGTTAATGGCCGTAGGGACTGGCATGTGTCTGGGATCACTTTGTTTTTACGGTATGAAGTATACCAAGGACCGTCGAGCAGAAAACGACAAAGAAGCACTCTGGCCAGATTACATCGAAAAGAGGATGCAAACTATTTTCTCATTTTATGGCAAATCCATGCTATTCGCTTTGTTCGGGGCAGCTGTTGCATTACGGTTTAGGAAGTTTAAAATTCTCGTGGCAAGATACCATTATGGTTTGCTATTAGCTGGATTGGCTGGACTGATTGGCACTGGAACTTTGCTTCAGGTTCACGAATATGATGATGGGTGTCCAGGAAAGCTTTCACATTTTTGTGAACATTTTCTCCTACAAGGAGTTGTGATCGCTACGCTATGCCTTATTGGGGGACCTGTAATGTACCGTCTTCTCTGGTATACATTCGGTGCTTTGGAGGCCGTATCTCTCTTAGCAATAACTTCGCCAAACGAAGACACATTTTTGAACACGTTACCCATCGGCTTTATTCTTGGTACAATGGTTGCCGACGGCTTAGGTGTAATGTTACTTCCATCAGTGCCATCCCTAACTAAAGGAATGCAGACATTTAAAGGTTATAAGTTTTATGGTCTCTTACTCTTGGTGTATTTATACTTCTACTTGGATACGTTGTGTATTGAGAGGCATGCTAAACATTTCCCACTTATAACAAATCAGGAGTTCGATCCTATCGCAGCGATGCTCATAGACTACAAACTGATATATTCATATCTAGTGGAGCTTCCGTTGGAGTACGTCCGGAAGCAGATCGGTTCTAATAATCCCCAGTCACAAACAGAGGAAAATGAAAGTGAAGAAGCAAGACGACCGCTGGTAAAGAACAACAGACCTAAATATGAACTTGTATGTCCCAATACGAGTAAAAGTACCCAGACCTAACCACCTCCTGCAAGCTTATTAATATCCGATAGCAAAGATAACTTAAGTGTTTACGCACTGCAAGTAGAAAATCTCGAACATAGGTTCATACAGGTTGAATTCATTTTATTCAAGCAATGATACTTAACTACTGCAAGAAAAATATTTTTCGTATTCAAATGTATATGAATATTTCAGTCAGGCTACTAAAATTAAGAATTTACTTCGAAATAGGATAATGAAATGTTCCAGTGTTATTGCGCTAATGTCCGTGATTTTCCATTGTTATCGTTTTGTGTTATTTGCAAATTTCAGAATGTGCTGTATAGTACTAATAAACATTTTGAATCACAACGTTTGGTTTAATATGCAAATTCGTTTGATCTTACTTAAGAGTGATGATTTTCCCCAGTGATATTACGTGAAATGATTATAAAACCTTTAATTTTTAACGACATATAAACCACTTTTTAAGGTGTTTTGAAAACACGATAAAAGGTGAAATTTATATTAAAATGCGATGTGAATGAGAAGGAACGTTTTCAAGTAAACTACATTTACAGTTCGATTCTTATTCTTCATAAGGAAACTTAAACCGGAGAATGTTGTTGGTAGTAAACACATGTACACAGCCTTTGACTAAGCAGACAAGTGGCAGAAGAACGCGAATGTCAGAAGAAAATATGTAGGTAATTCTGCGTTTCCCCTGAACAGTGTCACTGATTAATGAACATGATTCAAGTTGATTTAAGTCGTTATTCTGATTTTGCATCAATTTCGTAAATTTGTTCTTTTTGATATGTTACGCTGTAGGCTAATTTGAAATGTATTATTTTATTTTTTTATTCTTATCTCTATGCAAATGCGATTTTAAGTTTAAAGACTTTACCTATTTACCAGAATTAACTCGTATTCTACGTTTCTATTCAAAACGCAATAAAACGCCAAATGTCAAATGTATAACCGCTACAGAAGGGTAAATGTACTAATCGAAGTGCTAAATTTTCGATTTCAAATCGCTAAACATCACCGCCCCTAAAACTGATACTGTATTATTGTATTTCACGTTTGCATGTGAATTTGAATTTTATATTTCTACTTTTGTGCGTAGAATACGTCTATAGTTTGGGTACCGTACTTTGGTGGGTAAGTGAAATGAAAACGTGGAAATTTTAAAATCGATATAATTTCCACACAACATGTATAAGGCTCTCTGTAAAGAGGAAGGATCAGTGTACCTAATAACAAAAGTCTGGCCTCGATATGACGTCATTAGACGATGAAATAGTGCTGCCGTTTTTTGGTCTTAAATCGTCGTGCCGTATGGTTAAGATTTAGTGTGTAGCTCTGTACTACGGTGTGGTAGCACGTCCTGTGAGGTATTGTTTGATTATTCTCAGTGAGTTCTATAAATATGCGGCAAAAACATATCAAATAATGCATATTTAAAAATATTGTAGTGGTAAGATATGTGAACAAATGTTTCACAGAATGTCGTGACATATGGGCAATAAGTGGTTTCAAAATTTTCGGAAGTGCATTCCAAAAATTAGAGCTGCTTACCAGAATTTCCAAAAGTCCAAAATGACCAATGCCAAGCGTCAAGAAGCTTATCAGGAGCACAGTCTAATATACGCAGTCGCGAAGCACCTTAGTGATGTTATGGCATCCTGTTGACAGGCGGAACGACGCAAGCACTCGCAGCGGCCAGCAAGCTCTAACTGTCAGGAACAATTCTCTACCCAACAGCTGACTACACCTTCCCACGTAAATTATAAACTATTACCACCTCAACAACTATATTAATCGTAAATGTTAAGAAAACACGTTGATACACAAGACTGCTTATTGCTAGACCGTGGTAATAATACCGAAGAAAGAAAACAGTAGTTTATTTTCGAAGGAATTGACCACATCACTGTAGAAAGACTCAGCCATTTTTGAAATCCTATTATTGAACTTAATTTGGTAATTTCACATAAATCATCCAAATAGTATTAACTCAAAACACAATTTAAATAATATTTAAAGATATGCACAACCTTAATGACTGAATTTTAAGTGCTTTGAGTTTTTTGTTCTATGGCACTGAAAACATTCACGCAAAACTTAACAATGTAAGCTAATCTTAGTTTCACAAATAATTTCAACTCTAATGGCTTAGTACGTACCTTCACAGCATGAATGTGGAAAATCAGGTATTCACATTAGGGAATTAACACTACACCACATCCAAGCTCTTGAGCATTCTTCTTAAACATACAGGAAATTCCTAACAACAGTCCCTGTTCTCCTCGACTTCCTACAAGATAATTTCTGCTCCTCTGAAAATCGAGCAAGAAGCCGCGCAGTCACGTAGCTATCAGCTTACATTCCGGAGATAGTGGGTTCGAACCCCACTGTCGGCAGCCCTGGTTTCCCATTGTCACACCAGGCTGTACCTTCATTAAGGCCAAGGTCGCTTCCTTCCCACTTCAAACCCTTTCCTATCCCACCGTTGTCAAAAGGCCTATCTGTGTCGGTGCGACATATAACTGAGTGTTGTGCTCCTTTGACACGGGTTGATCATCCTGTATCAAAACTTTCCTTTTGAAGAAATCTGTAGAGGTTTATTTGGAAGGGAACTGCATTCCGTAGTAATTGCTTCTTCTCTGCTTACATAAAATGGCTGTCTTCAAAATGATTCGAACATAACTTTGTGTTATTGTACAGACAGTTCACACATTTAGTTCAATAAATCAGCCCTCTTACTATTTACAAGCAATTTGTTTTCTTTCTTTCTTAATCCGTTTACCCTCCCGGGTTAGATTTTACCTTGGACTCAGCGAGGGCTCCTAACTCTACCACTTCATGGGCAATGTCCTGGAGCGTGAGACTGGGAAGGAGAACCAGTACCTCGTCCAGGCGGCCTCATCTGCTATGCTCAAAAGGGGCCTTGTGGGGATGGGAAGATTGGAAGGGATAGGCAAAGGAAAGGGAAGGAAGCGGCCGCGGTTTTAAGTTAGGTACCATCCCTGCATTTGCCTGGGGAAGTGGTAAACAACGGAAAACCACTTCGAGGATAGTTGAGGTGGGAATTGAACCCTCCTCTACTCCAGTTGACCTCCCCCGACCTCCCGAGACTGAGTGGACCTCATTCCAGCCCTCGTAGATACCACTTTTCAAATTTCGTGGTAGAGCCGGGAATCAAATCTGGACCTCCGGAGGTGGCAGCTAATCACACCAACCACTACACCACAGAGCCGGTCAAGCAATTTTCTACACATTGAAAATTAAAACACAGTTACGTGTTAGATGTTACGATTACGTTAAAACGTTATTCAGTTGCATCATTGGATGGATTTCCCTTTGAGCTACATTCCTGAATCATTGATAAACGATATACCTACTTATCTGAACTTACTTTTCTGAATATTCACAATATTGTTATAGTGTCCGAAAATGTAAACAGTAGTTCAAGCTTTTCTGTACAACAGAACGTAACGTAACGTAACGTAACGTAACGTAACGTAATCGTAACATCTAACACGTAGCTGTGTTTTAATTTTCAATGTGTAGAAAATTGCTTTAGAAAACCTAAAAAATGATAGCTCTGGTGTCTTCTTGTAATTGAGCAGCTTATTGCGCCACACGCATCTCCTTTCGTAAATACCTTGTTAATTTAATAGAAAACCGAACATCTATAATGGAATTACCACACACTCACCTCGCAAAACGTACAACTTACACATCGCAGTAGATAGGTGGCTTGCTGGCCACGTGAAGCGCTACAGTCGCATGGATGGAAAAAATGAGTCTAGCGACTGATCGTGAGAGTCTGAAATTTAAGGCGCCGGAGCGTCGTGGGGGTGAATTCCGCGCAGTTGGAGCCCCAGTCAAGCACGTCTACAGCCCCAGTGGTAGAATATTATTTGGAACACATGGATGTCGATACTCATAACCGTAGCGGAGATGCTGAAGAGGCCCCGGTGTAGTTATCACGAACATAAAAATATATGAACAATAACATTTCAAACCCATGCTGACTAGAAAATTTATTTCGACCATAATTATCGCGCGGCACGTATTCTACGTCAAACATACGACCATGAACTCTAAAGAGCCCCTTTTAAATTTGTTTTCCAAGCACATCCGAACTACACACCCAATTGAAAAGGTATATTACTGGGCAAGCTTTGGTCAAGGCTAAGTTATTGAACGAGAATTTGAGAAATGAGAATTATAGACGACCACGATATTCATAATGGGATTATTTAATTGTTACTGATGTATGTATTTTATCTATTCATCTATTCATCTAATTTGGTTCTAACGCTCTAAATTGTATGCTTTCAAGCGGGTGACATATTTGAGAAATATAAATGAATCAGTATTATAACAATTAATTCAACTCAAATCTTCAGCCTACCATATGACTAACAGTCATGCTCATGACCACTCGAAATTGTCATTCCATAAGACTTCAATAATCGAATAACGAGATCACCGGTGTATGTGGACGTAAGTGAGCCGACTAACGCAATAACTTAAATAAAAAGATGTTGAATCAGAAAACACAGGGCTACGATTAAAAAAATCCTCTGCTGATAGAGACATATTTGCAATGATGACCGAACGAGTTGACCATGCGGTTAGGGTCGCATAGGTATGAGCTTGAGTTCGGGCGATGGTGGGGTTTGAATCCTGCCGTCGGCAGCCGTCAAAACGGTTTTTCGGTGTTTCCCATTTTCACACCAGGCAAATGCTGGTGTTATACCTTAAGTAAGGCCACAGCCGCTTCCTCTCCACTCCCAGACCATCGTCGCAATAAGGCCTGTCTGTGTTGGTGTAGGCTACTTATTGCGAACACAGGTATTTTTACATCTAATTCTGTATCTATAATAGATTTGTGACTTACAGAGAACTGTGGGAAAACCATAAGTTAGTGTATAAAATGTGAGTGATGTCAGTTCTTCGTATTATTATTATTATTATTATTATTATTATTATTATTATTATTATTATTATTATTATTATTATTATTATTATTATTAACTTCGCGAGTTTTGTACTGTAATATAAGGAACATATACTACTGCACAAGTACATACTTTTTCCTGCATTTCATTTTTTAACTTACTTGTTTTGTATTGTGTACTTGCCGTGAATACAAATGAAATTTCCATGTTCTTTGAGATCATTTAAGAAAAGACTAAGCATTACCCACAGCCCTAAATGCATATCACTGATGATTGTGTGTACAGATATTTTTTCATCTAATTATGTAATCCTTATTTAATGGAGTTGTCACTTTGGGGGAAGGCTTTGTAGTATCAAAGTTTGATGCGAAGAGGTGGCTGCAGGAGGAACCTGAATCTGAAAGCTAGATGACGTGTAGGAAGGCAGTTCACAGAATAAAGACCAGATGGCGGGAGCGAGCATTGAATGTTGTTGCTGCTGTCTTATCAGTACACAGTACACAGATGCAATAGGAACGGTGACTCTAATGTGCCGTGAATCGGATCACTGCATCGATTCAGTAACGTGAACAGAATCAAATTAATCGATTCAGTAAAAGAAATCGAATATCTCATCACTACAGCTAGCCATGGCTAAATACAGGCTGGGTAAATATACACCAACACGGCCTAAAATCTGTCCTTGAGCTTTGTTAGCCGTCATACTGAATGCAAGGCGAGTAGAAAACTGGTGTCTTTTAAAAGTAAATGGAAGAGTAGTGTGGAATGGTGCCTCCGTGGCTCAGACGGCAGCGCGTCGGCCTCTCACCGCTGGATACCGTGGTTCAAATACCGGTCACTCCATGTGAGATTTGTGCTGGACAAAGCGGAGGTGGGACAGGTTTTTCTCCGTGTACTCCGGTTTTCCCTGTCATCCTTCATTCCAGCAACACTCTCCATTCTCATTTCATAGCATCTATCAGTCATTAATACATCACTTTGGGAGTGGCGACTCCATCGTACTAACAGCCTATATCTGCTTCATTCATTACAACTCTGACCCGGTCAATGACTGGAAAACAGGTTGTAGGTTTTCATTTTCAGTGTGGGATGGTGTTAAATTAATTCTAGGAATCAAAACCCTCTGTTCAACACTTAACCCTTGTAATGATTTCGATGCTTGTTGTTTTAAGGGGCCTAACATCGAAGGTCGAGGTCCAAACTACTGTCATACATTTTTCGTACAATTAATTTCGTTCCATTTAGAGGCCCCTTTGTAGCGTTTAAGTTTCTTCTTCTTATTATTCTTATTATTGCATTTTTATGGCCGCATTGGACCTCTGTAGTCAATTTCTCTCCGGTCTTCTATGATGTTTTAGGGTTTTTCCTTTCTGTTCTTCCAGTATTTTTTCATTCTATCTGATCTTCGTAATATAGCTTATTAATAACATTACAATTAACTTGACGACATGATGAAGCAAGCCACTTAATTCTAAGTTGTTCACAAACTCTATGGGAAATTGGAGAGTTTCATTATTTCATCTTCAGTAATGAAGTTATTTACACTGATGTAAGTTCTGGCCGTTCCGGGTAGAAGTCCTATAACTTCAGAATTGATTTGATCACAGTGTTCCTTTTTAGGTTCAAGAATGGCAATATTGGACAAACTTATATCAACTTCTGGTGTCCCAAATTTATTATCGTAGATTTCGGAGACGATGTCTTGCTTCGCGATGATAGAGGGTGGTAAATCAATAACAGATTGCTCTGTCGATTCATAATACACTGTAGGATAATCTCCATTATTAATTTTCAGCAAAAAATCAGCGAAGTCAAATTCTTCTGGCCTTGCTCGTGGTTTTTTAAAGGTGAATTATTTCAAATTCTGAACAAAGAAGAGAAAATGTAATACAGGTCTGAACAATAGCTTGCTTGGAAGCATGCAGAACAACAGACAAAACTTGTATCTGACGACGAGTCTTCTGGATCTGTCTATACCGGTAGCAGCGACACTGAGCGAGCAGGCACGCCGTCCTCAGTCGTCGGAATCAACCGCCTACCGGACCTCTCTACTGTGCCCACACCATCCACGTCTATTTCACCCTCGCCAGCGCTGTACATGCCAGGAAATGTCCGTAACTACTCTGAAGCAGCGAAGAACCCTGCTCTTCCGAAGCAGGTCCGCCAGTGTAGTTCCCTTACCCCTTCCACCTCCCCAGTTCCACGTCATTAAACTCACGAATATCGATCCTCATCTCGCCAATACCCGTACTATTTATCAACTTATCTTCCGCTTTACCTCAGAACTTGCCCAATATAACCTCAAAATCCAACGTACGCGAGAAGGTTTCAACCTTAAAACATCAGTCTCCTTCTACAACCACTTCACATTGGCCATTGGTGTCCGCCAACTGGGTAAGCACGCCAGAGCCACCAACCTTACGCAGCAGCGACCAGCGCCTCGTCAATCTGCTCCCTCATGGCCCACCCCCATACTATCTGTGGTAGCGTATGGGGTCGAGCGTGATTACTCCGACCTGGAAGTGGCAGTCCAACTCCATCTCGGGGGCCACCATATCTACAGAGTTGTCCGGATCTAGAACGAATGAGGTCCAACATATTTCGTGCGGATCCTCTCTCGGGACGTGACTACCCTGGACAACCTCCTGAGGGACGGCGCCTTGATCTATGCTCGCCGTCATCGTGTCGAGGCACTACGATCAGCCCCACCTCGTCGAGTTCGCTGTGACCGCTGCCAGCGTTTTGACCACTTTCCAGGCACACCCTGCGTGCACCCTGAGGTATGTGCCATTTGTGCTCAGTAGCATCCAACTTTCTCTTGTACTAACAATCTCCTAAGTGCGTTAATTGTACTGAGTCACACCCTTCTTTCAGTTATAAATGTAAATTGAAACCTCTGCCCGTTCCTAACCACCCTGAAACTGCTGTACTTGTCATCTCTCAGGACCTTCTTACCCCCGCCCCTCCTCTACCCTCCCCTCCCCTAGTACGGAGAGCATCGTCCGTTTTATGATGATGGTTCTCCAGAACGTCCTTCCCTTCCGTCGTCAACAGATCCTAAAACAAGTCCAACTTGCGGCACGGTTGGTTTTAAACACTCACGTGGATGTGGCATATACGGGGAATAGAATGCACTTTAGCATTCTTCCCCTAAACACCATCTCCATTTTTCGTTAATAGTCTAGCATTAAACTTTACTATTTAAATATTAGGTCTGTTAATGCCAACCGTGCCCTTCTTAAAACCTCACTTTCCTTGTATGCCCTGGATTTTTTCGTTCTAAATGAAACCTTCCTGACGCACCGTCAACAGCCTATTTATTTCGCGCTGATCGACCTCATAAATCTTGTGGTGGCGTGGCAATTGGCGTCAGGAGGGATGTCACAGTTCGGCAATATTACTATCATTTTCCTACAGATTTTCAAGAATATCTTATTTTAGAAATTTTCACTCCTACCCAGTCATTTGCCTTAGTCACACTTTATCTTCCGGCTCGCAAGCCCCCTCCTACGGCTTTTATCAAACATATTGACAGTACTTTTCGTGATTATATTTTCGTCAACGACCTTAATATTACTTCTTATACCCTACATGATCTGTCGCTTTTTACTGCTGTTTGTCATAATATCCAGGGTATACATTATCCCTTCCCCTTCCCCACTTTACCCGCACACAATACCACTCCTGATGTCCTCATAGTCTCTCCTTCCTTTTCCAATATTCTTAAGATCAAACCCTCTTTCATGCTTGGTAGCGATCATGCTCCCGCACTTATTACAATTCCCGGTTTTCTTTCCCATACTCATACTTACCCTTCCCGCCCTCCCCGTACTCGTCGATATAATCATACCAATTGGACTGCATACCATCAGACTATTACTACTCTACTTCGCGATTCCCCTTTCCCCACCTCTCCCACTAACCTTTTCTCCCTAGTTACTAAAACAGAACACGCTTTACTAACAGCAGATATTCTTCATGTTCCCTGCCACTCATATACCCCACTCAATCCCAATATTGCACCCAAAGGACTCCAATTACTTCGACTCGCCCATGACTTATATCGTGAATATATTCGTACTCGTGACCCAGACACTTTACTACAACACAGACGTACGCTCCGACATGCACGTTCTTATATCAAAGCTACTTGTCGTAAACAATGGACTATCGCCTGTACTGATCTTTCTGACTCCTGGCCCGCGTACATTTTGGACTACCCTTAAGCGCCTTACTCAAACCACCAAATCTCTTCCTACATACCCCTATTCACCACCATAATAATGCCCCCACCACTAACAAAGAGAAAGCCGACACTTTTGCCCAATATTTTTCTACTGTTTACTCCCCCACTTATTCTCCCAATTTTCATCATCCCAAAGAACCACACATTAACGAATTCGCCAACCCCAATCGCCCTGATTTACAACTATCCTTCTCGCACTATGCTAACATTGACTATACTCATCCTCTTAACGCTCCCATTACTCCTGTTGATATTCGTTCCTTCCTTCACAATCGTCGTAACACCGCTCCTGGCTCTGATAAAATTATGTATCGTCATATCCGTAAATCTAGACTCCCTTCTCTTCGACTTACTCAGTATACTCTATAATACTATGCTTTACACCGGTTTCTTTCCTGAACATTGGGGTAAAGCAAATATTCTTCTGTTTCTTAAACCTGGTAAGCTCCTTTCTGACATTACTTCCTATCGCCCCATCAGTCTGTTAAACATTATTTCTAAAACCTTTGAAGGGATGCTCGCCCGCAGAATTTCCCCTTATCTTACCTCCTTAAACCTTCTCCCATCTTCTCAAGTCGGATTCCGATCTCATTTCTCTACTCATGATCATCTTTTCCATATTACATCATCTCTACATACTTTCCTTCGCCCTCGCAAGTCCGCTGCGTTGGTATGCCTGGATATCAATCGGGCTTTTGACTCGGTTTGGCATCCGGGCCTACTCTTCAAACTTCGCCTACTCCCCCTCCCTACTACGCTCATTCGATTTATTTATAGCTTTCTGCACTCCCGAACTGCTTGCATTATTATTCATCATACCCCGTCATATTTCTGTCCTATCACTTCTGGTGTTGCACAAGGTAGCCCTTTATCTCCGATCCTCAATCTTCTCTTCACCCTTGACATTCCATATCCTGATCCTCACCTCCGCCTATATCAATACGCGGATGACCTCGCGATTCTTGCACTCTGTAATCCTACCTTGACGTCCTCGAATCCTGGTTCAATTCCTGGCACATCTCCATCAATCCTGTTAAAACTCAATTTATCGTTTTTCGTAAAAAAAAATCCCGTCTCTGCCTTCCTCGTAATCGCGTCCCACTTACACTATATAACACCCCTTTACCGGAAACTAACACATTAATATACCTTGGTATCTTTTTCCGGAATAATCTCCGCTGGAATCATCACCTTACAGCTATTTATAAGAGAGCCTACTCCCATTTCCGTGCCCTGCGTATGCTCACAGGGCGTACCTGGGGTCTTAAACCCACTCATATCATAAACATTTAAAAATCCTTCATACGTCCCATCATTTCATACGCCTCCCTCACTTGGATTACAGCCAACGCACGACAGTATACACAACTACTCAAACTTGACCGCCACGCTTTAGGCATCGCTCATCGACTTCCGCTTGATACGCCCTCCGCCAATTTCACTCCCCTTTATTCCCTGCCTAGCATTCTCGAACATCTCCATTCTCTTCGCTTGAAATCCTCACCACAGGACAACTCAACAATCATCCTCTTATTACTGAATCACTATCCCTTTCCCCCTCGCCATGGCCATTCTGAATAATGCCCGTACCCCTGCTACTTCTCATCTCTTCCCCCCTCCCATCACTTAGCTTCCACACTTTGCCGCCACTGTCACTTTATATTTATATAGGTTTATTTTTCTATAACTTCGTCTCTGCTCCTGAGTGCAGTGGTGCACACCATACTTGTAGTACTTCGTGATTTTCGTTTATTATTATTATTATTATTATTATTATTATTATTATTATTATTATTATTATTATTATTATTATTATCAATACTCTTTCCGGCTACTTACTACTATTTTATCCCTATTCTTATACTATTATTATTATTATTATTATTATTATTATTATTATTATTATTATTATTATTATTATTATTATTATTATGTTTGTACGGTACTTATTCTTATTTTCTTTAGCTTTAGTTATTTTTAGTTCTTATTATTTCTTATGTTAAGAATATCCACTTTCCTTTCATTTAAACTACTTAATTAGCATTATGTGACACAGCTATTCTTGACGTGTACGTGTCGTGTACTGTAGTGTTTCGTTTGTCACTGTGTTCGTGCCTCAAGCCTGTTCTATAGGCTGTATTTTATCTTCTGCAGTACACTGTATCTGCCGTTTTAGTTTCTGTGTCACAGCGTAATATTCGTCTCTGTGTATTCATTCCGTTTGGCCTTGTAATATACGGTACCTATCTGCTTTAACAGACACTTATAGACTTCAGTGTGCAGTGTGGCCAATGACCTCATTCTTTGTTTATGTTTCTCTCTGGATTCAGTACTTGTTTCACGGCCACAGCAAGTTCAAGGCCAACCACTTCTATGTTTGTTTTTGTTTACATACCCATACTCTGTTTGTAAATATTGTCTCATGTCTATTATGTATTGTGTTTTCTGATCAATAAACTGGGTATTTGGGGGTCTATGTCCTGGGCGGGGTGCTCTGCGGGCTTCCCTTGCGGTCCGTCTTGTCGCGATTATCCCTCTGCGCTTACAGGTTTCAAACATATCATTTTCCTTTTACGGTATATACAAGACATACATATGAATATAAGTGTATTTCACTCTCACAACTCTCCTCCCTCTCCTAAGGCCTAAGAGCTACGCGTACAGCAGTCGGCTCGCCCATCCCTCATCGAGGTGTGGGAATGAAATTACCATTTTGATTAATTGATGTCTTGCGGTCAGTAGATGCAGAGTGGGTCTCGGCTCATAAGTGGCCACGGCTGGTCCGTGGTCCAACAGCTCTGCACTCAGCCTGGCCAACCGATCAGAGGAGGGGTGGCCACGGCTCTACCGCGGCTCTACCGCGGCTCTATCGCGGCTCTACCGCGGCTCTACCGCGGCTCTACGCCTCTGCATTCGGGAGACGGGACAGGGCTAGACCTCACGTCTGGCCCCAACCGTCACATGGTTTTCCGTGGTTTTTCCCTTCTCCTGCACGAAGGCAAATGCCGGGAGAGTACCTAGTATAGGCTACGGCCGCCAACCACCTCACCTTGTCGGAGCATCTCCTTCACCATAACAAATCTCCCGGCCTGAGAGATGGCGTCACCGTCTAGTAGGTTGCCCACCTCCCCATGAGGGGAGGAATGAAAACATTTTTAGTAGTAGTAATATCTTGCCAGTACCACCAGCAGTAGCGGCGATTAGGGGGGGGGCGAGTGGGGGCAGTTGCCCCCCCCCCAAACAAGCATTTTGGAGAAATTATATTTTTATTCGCATTTTAGCCGGCTGAAACTAGGAATTATCAGAATTATTTAAACAAGCAATTTGTACAAGCCCTGTTCTCTTATCCGCGAATTCTTTCCTTCATTTTCTTTAATTATAAGCAATATCATTAGCGGAAATACGCACAAAATATCGTTGGCCCTGGCTAACCAATTGAATAGCGCCACAGCAAGTAGTGCAGATTTTGCGAATGCTGTGAGGAAGGGTAGCAGGGTTATATATATACATACTTTTTTCTTGCCAAGGCCATGGACACAGGTACCACTTGCTACGCGCATTCGTCAGTCTGGCATTCTCTTCAGTGTCTGTTAGTTTCTAGTGTGTAGTCAAATACTAAGTGATATTAATAGTATAATAACGCCGTACTTTTATTTAATTGTAATAAATGCGTCATATTGTTCCTTTCAATCAATCAATACTGATCTTCATTTAGGGCAGTCGCCCAGGTGGCAGATTCCCTATCTGTGGTTTTCCTAGACTTTTCTTAAATATTTTCAAAGAAATTGGAAATTTATTGAACATCTCTCATAGACAGTTATCCCAATCCCTAACTCCCCTTCCTATAAATGAATATTTGCCCCAATTTGTCCCCTTGAATCCCAACTTTATCTTCATATTGTAATCTCTCCAACGTTTAAAGACGCCACTCAAATGTATTCGCCTACTAATGTCATTCCACGCCATCCCTCCGCTGACAGCTCGGAACATACCACTTAGTCGAGCAGCTCGTCTTCTTTCTCCCAATTCTTTCCAGCCCAAAATTTGCAATATTTTTGTAACGCTACTCTTTTGTCGGAAATCACCCAGAACAAATCGAGCTGCTTTCTTTGGACTCTTTCCAGTTCTTGAATCAGGTAAACCTGATGAGGGTCCCACACACTGGAACCATACTCTAGTTGGGGCCTTACCAGAGACTTATATGTCCTCTCTTATATATCCTTACTACATCCCCTAAACACCCTCATAAACATGTACAGAGATCTGTACCCTTTGTTAACAATCCCATTTATGTGATTACCCCAATGAAGATCTTTCCTTATATTTATACCTAGGTATTTACAATGATTCCCAAAAGGAACTTTCACCCCCATAAACGCAGTAACTAAATCTGAGAGGACTTCTCCTGTTTGTGGAACTCACAACCTGACTTTTAACCCAGTTTATCAACATACCATTGACGGCTGTCCATCTCACAACATTATCGAGGTCACGTTGCAGTTGCTCACAATCTTGTAACTTATTTATTACTCTATACGGAATAACGTCATCCGCAAAAAGACTTACCTCTGATTCCACACGTTTACTCATACCATTTATATATAAGAAAATATAAAGGTCCAATAATACTGCCTTGAGTAATTCCCCTCTTAATTATTACAGGGTCAGATAAAGCTTCGCCTACTCTAATTCTCTGAGATCTCAGATAAAGCTTCGCCTACTCTAATTCTCTGAGAACTATTTTCTAGAAATATAGCAACCCATTCAGTCACTCTTTTGTCTAGTCCAGGGATGGCGAACCTTTTCCAACTAGTGTGCCATTTTAAGTCTGGTTTATTACTATCATCTGTTGACTGTGCCACTTGTTATTTTCTATTAGGGGATGTCTACAACCTAGAACCCCCCCCCCCCGGGGACTTCCTTTATAAATTCCCGATTATGTTTCATAATATGTCATTTATTTATTCATTTACAGATTTATTTATTTATTTATTTATTTATTTATTATACATATATCTGGTAAATACATTTGACTGCATGTTCCGTGGGGCTGTGCCTCAATTATGGCCACGGCGGTTTCCTTCCCACTTGTACGCCAATCCCATTTTCGCCACAAGACCTATCTATGTCGGTGCGACGTAAAACAAATTGTAAAAAAATAGTTATTAGATACAAAATTCAAAAGTACTAATATTGCGAGTGGACTTAACTTCCTCCATTAGTTTCATTATCATTTCATGTTGTAGTTTGTATGCTCAACAATTAAACTAATTTCTCCCTCATTACATTTCCATAACGAAATCTAAAATTAAAAAAAACAGGTATCCTTTTTTGTAAGGTCACATTCTGCTTTCATCAAAACATACTGCATACATGTGGGAGTTATCCAAATTAGCTTTCAACTGCTCCGAAACTCCTTCACTCATTTTTAATATTCTATCCTTGACAGCAGTTCAGCTGGCTGGCATTCCTTTAATGTGTCGGACGTCAATAAGAAACTTTGTTTCAACAACTCACCATCAGAAATCGTTTTCCCATGCATGCTGTACTATGCAGTGAGACAGATGGAAACAGCCGCACTGATACTATTCCTTGGCCGAAAAGATGATACAAAAGAATTAGTTTGTTTTGTGCAATGTTCGATATTTTGTTAAACGAACTCTCTTCTTTCTTCACTGGAAATGGAACAAATATTCGAATGATCAGTCTGGAAGTCGCGCTTTACATTAAATGTGAAGGATACAATTGTTTTCGAACACAGGCAACACATCTATTTATCAATCCGAATTTCCTTGGCCAGAGTTCTTGAAAAATACGGTCACCACCTTTGTTAAGTTTCTGCTATTTTCGGCACCGAAAACATGTTTGCGATGCCTGTATACAAAACCACCAGAAAACGACACTATCTCGCTTGACTTTCGGACCTATCAGTGTAGCAGTGTTGCCATATTGCACGTCCGAATGGAACTAGTATTTAGATTTTCGATATTTATTTCTTACACGTGAAACTTTATATGTATTGTCTGCAGTGCAAGACGTATATATCAAATATTATTATGTTCATGTGGTGTGCCACCGAAATCGTGTTCGCGTGTCACCTGGTGACACGCGTGGCATAGGTTCGCCATCCCTGGTCTAGTCCAATTCCACTCATTTTGGCCAGTAGTCTCCCATGATCAACCCTAGCAAATGCTTTAGACAGGTCAATCGCGATACAGTTCATTTGACCTCCTGAATTCATGATATCTGCTTTATCATGCTGGAATCCTACAAGTTGAGCTTCAGTGGAATAACCTTTCCTAAAACCGAACTGCCTTCTATCGAAACAGTTATTAATTTCGCAAACATGTCTAATATAATCAGAAAGAATGCCTTCCCAAAGCCTACATGCAACGCATGTCGAACTTAATGGCCTGTAATTTTCAGCTTTATGTCTATTACCGCTTCTTTTACACACAGGGGCTACTATAGCAACTCCCCATCCATTTGGTATAGCTCCTTCAAGCAAACAATAATCAAATAAGTACTTCAGATATGGTACTATATCCCAACCCATTTTCTTTATTATACCCCAGAAATCTAATCAATTCCAGCCACTTTTCTAGTTTTCAACTTTTGTACCTTATTGTAAATGTCATTGTAATCATAGGTAAATTTTAATACTTCTTTAGCATTGGTCTCCTTCTCTATCTCTACATTATCCTTGTAACCAACAATCTTTACATACTGCTGACTGAATACTTCTCCTGTTTGAAGATCCTAACATGCACACTCCCCTTGTTCATTATTTATTCTTGGAATGTCCTTCTTGGAACCTGTTTCTGCCTTAAAATACCTATACATACGCTAATATTTGTATGACTGCCAATTATGCTTGCCATGATGTTATCCTTAGCTGACTTTTTTGCTAGATTCAATGTCCTGGTAAGTTCCTTCAATTTCTCCTTACTGCCACAGTCATTTCTAACTCTATTTCTTTCCAATCCGCACCTCCTTCTGAGTCTTTTAATTCTCCATTATAATAAAGTGGGTCTTTACCATTCCTTACCACCTTTAAAGGTACAAACCTGTTTTCACATTCCGCAACAATTGCTTTAAACCCATCCCAGAGTCTGTTTATATTTTTATTTACCGTTTTCCACCGATCATATTTACTTTTTATAAACTGCCTTATGCCTGCTTTATCAGCCGTATGGTACTGCCTAATGTCCTATTTTTAAGACCTTCCTTTCTATCTTATTTATTTTAACTACGACAAAAGCAGCTTTATGATCACTAATGCCATGTATTACTTCGGTTTCTCTATAGAGTTTATCTGGTTTTACCACCACCACATCCAGGATATTTTCCCCTCTAGTTGGTTCCATCACTTTCTGAATCAACTGTCCTTCACATCTTAGCGTATTTGCCATTTGTTGGCCATGCATCCTGTATTCGCAGTTCCTTCCCAGTTGACGTTTGGTAAGTTCAGATCTCCCGCTACAATCACATTCCCTTCCATGCTGTTTCCCACATCGCTTATTTTCTTATCAATAATTCTGAATCCGTTTCAGCGCTACCCTTTCCCGGTCTGTACACTCCAAACACATCAAGTTGCCTATTATCTTTAGAAATGAGCCTTACACCTAGAATTTCATGTTTCTTATCTTAAACTTTTTCGTAGCTTACAAGTTCTTCTTTCACCAGAATGAATACTCCTCCTCCCATCATTTCTATCCTATCTCTACGATATACTCTCCAGTTCCGTGAGATAATTTCTGCATCCATTATATCATTTCTCAGCCATGATTCAACTCCTGTTACAATATCTGTTAAATATATATCTATTAAATAACTTAATTTTCCTTTCTTTACAATACTTCTACAGTTCAACACTAACATATTTATGTCATCCCTAATTAACATCCAGATCTCTGTACCCTCATCACCGCTCCCTAGACCACCTCGTTTCCCTGAATGTACCTACGATTACGCTTCCCAACAAATGTCCTTACTTATACGTACCACTGCGGTTTATGTGAAGGCCATCTGAGCGCAGATACCTATCTCCTACCCACCTATTAGGATCTAGAAATTTCACTCCCAGTTTCCCACATACCCACTCCATAATCTCATTTAAATCCCCATTCACCCTCCAGTCAGTATCCCTCCTACACACTATTCCACTTATAACAATCTCCGCTTCCTTAAACTTCACCCGTGCTGCATTTACCAGATCCCACACATCCCCAAATATGTTGGTGCTTATATCAGCTTGCCTTACGTTGTTGGTACCAACGTGAAACACTACCATCTTCTCCTTCCCCTCCTCCTTCTCTTCTACTTTCCTCAACAGCTGCCTCAACCTAATTCCTGGATAACACTCTATCCTGGTTCCCTTTCCTCCACATACTTTCCCCACATGTCTAACGATAGAATTCCCCATGACCAGAGCCTCAACCCTACCCACCTCATTTGATCCCCTCCCCTCCTGGTCAGCCCTACCTTTCCTTATAGCTGCAGAGGCTACTTCCTCCTACCTTTCCTCCTTCCCATGTTCCTGTTCCACTTGTCTTTTCCTATCCTCTACTCTACATTTCTCTTTCCTACCGTTTCACTTCCTCCTACTTCCACACATCTCAGCAACAGTTCCCTGTTCCTCATCTTCCCTCAGTTTTTCTACCTGGAGTGATTCGTACCGATTTAGCACAGACATCTGTCCTGAATTTTGACCCTGAATAAAGCCCTTAGCCTGCAATCTCCTTCCCCTTAGAACATAAGATCACCTGTCTTCTACAATTCCCCCTTCTTCCTCTCCCTCTTGTTTACCTACTGTAACCTGTACTTTGTTTCGGGGAAGCCTATCTTCCTTCCTGTCTTCTGTGAGAAACCTAATTATTTCCCTCAATCTCTTCAACTCCTCCCTCATATCCTTCAATTCCTCGCCACACCCACAGTTCCTACACTTGCCTTCCTTAGTCATTTTTACGAAAAAATTGAAAAGAAAAGGAGAAATAGAATAACTTATGTGCAAAAAAATGAATGGATGGATATATTGTCTGGGATAGTACTCAAAGATCACACAACAATAAGGTAATTAATATACGACTACATTACTATACTACTCAGTCTAACTCTATTTTTATCCTACAACACAATAACAGGATAAAAACTGCTGGTAATTACTGAATACCGAAAGGAAAACACAAGAATTACACTATTCTAAACTGCAATTAAGCCTATCCTAATTACAACAACAGAATTTCAGTAAGAGATTTTCTACGGATACCTCTTCTATACCGGTACTACACAAATATTTTACAATAATAAAATAAGCACGCTAAATTGTAATATCACTCGTATACTACTGTACGAGTACACTACTAGAGCATAGTACTAATAATAACAACCTGTCGAAGCATTTAGCTTCGTTAGTAATCTACTATAATTTTAAACTACGTTCAGACGTATCCTAATCATAATACCGGTACCGTATGTCACTACTAAGCACAAACAGAAATGAAAATTGCAAGTTTGAATTTTGCAAGAACTACTGTACTCAAAGATTACTAACGAAGCTAAATGCTTCGACAGGTTATTATTAGTACTATGCTCTAATAAATACACACGAGAGTTACACACAATAATAGCAGGCAAGGTACGGTACTATCTAAATATACCGTATCCACACTACAATTCTCAGCTGAAATGTGGTTATATGAATTTTTTACCTCTGGTGGATTACTATAATTTTCCCTACTGCGCGCGACAGTGAATAAAAGTGTCCTTAAATGCTGAAAAATAAGAGGTTGTCTACAATAATTTCTGTCAAAACTACGCCGGGGGCTTGGGATATAGGAATTCGATTATTAACTTTCCCTCGATGAATAAACGAAGGTGGAAAGTACAACTATGCAGGGAACTAAGGCTACAAATTATTGGTTTAAAGTAAGCTGATTTTGTATTTATTTACACAACTACCATGTGCATGTAGCAACAATCGTCAACAGTTCTAATAGAATTCTAATAGAATCGTCAACAATCCAAAGACTGTTAAATACCGTAATTATCCAGTGAAATTGCTGTGTATTCTCTTTAAATTCTTTATAAATCGAAGTCTACAAGCGTATCGTGTTATTTAATTTAATAAATTATTACCTTCGATTGAAGGGATATCTATATGAAGTATCGGAAAAGTTGCGGCGGAAGTTACAATGAGTTACAACTCCTTATGATAATATGCCTTTGTAAGTATTTTACCAACGAACCTACAGATATTTAAAAATATTGTTTTAAAAGTTAATATTATTACCTAAAGTATTTTCTAAACCTAAATTCGAAACACGATACACCTAGCTAGCCTACTTAACCTAGAAAACGTAATCTACTGAACATCAACTGAATTACTTGTTATAAAATTCAAATAAATATCACTATTCCCAATTTCTACCAATAAGCAATTAACACCAATATATAAATAGCACTAAATGCAACACACACACACACACACACACACACACACACACACACACAAAATATAAACAATTTTACCCCCGCCCGCTATATCCAACAAACCCGGGTACTGTTTGTTGTCTGTATATTTTTTGTCCCCCACACTTTTAATTCCCAATCGCCGCTACTGACCGCCAGGTACATCTATAAAGTATGCATTACCTTTATTCGTATTGTTCTCTTGCATAGCGTGAAGAATAATTTCATCAATGATGAATCTTTGTTGTACGTTGTAAGTGACAGTAGTATAAGTGGACAGTTCGGCTGCCACCTCCGCCTCAGGCCCTCCGCAGACGCCTCCTCCTCCACCTCCTCCTCACGCTCTCGAGAGAGCCCTCCTCCACCTCCTCCTCCAGACGCTCTCGGGAGAGACCTCATCCCCACGCTGGCTAAGAGCGCGACCCTAATCTCACATCCGCCATCTTGGAGGGGCTTAACCTAACTTTTTATGCGTAAGAGAGCTAGCCTAACCTCAGTTTTACGGCCGGATGCCCTTCCTGACGCCTAAGAGAGTGAGATTAACCTTACATCTGCTATCTTGGAGGGGCTTAACCTAACGTTTGACGCACAAGACAGCAAGCCTAACCTCATGGAAGGGCCTAACCTCAGTTTTACGGCTGGATGCCCTTCCCGGCCCAATTACTCAAGATGGCGGCTATACATGGTTTCTTATGAGACACCGCCTAACCTCACATCCGCTATCTTAGAGGGGCTTAACCTAACATTTAACGCACAAGACAGCAAGCCTAACCTCATGGGAGGGCCTAACCTCAGTTTTAGGGCCGGATGCCCTTCCCGACGTTAATTGCACAAGATAGCGGCTATACATGACTCCGTATGAAACGCCTTAAGGGTGCTTGCGCAGTAACTTTTGACACGCAAGACAGCAAGCCTAACCTCATAGAAGGACCTAACCTCAGTTTTACGGCCGAATGCCCTTCTCGACGTCAGTTGCACAAGATGGCGGCTATACATGACTCCTTAAGGGTGCTTACGCAAGATGGTGGCTGCAGGATGGCTGCTATACATAGGCTCTTATGAGATTCCCTTGGGATGCTTGCGTAAGATGGCGGCTACAAGATGGCGGCTATACATGGCTCCTTATGAGACTCCTTAAGGGTGCTTGAGCAAGATGGCGGCTTCTCTTATGAGACGGCTTAAGGGTGCTTGCACAAGATGGCTTGAGACGCCCTAAGGATGGTTGCGCAAGAGGGCGGACACAAGATGGTGGCTATACACGGCTCCTTATGAGACACCTTAAGAGTGCTTGCGCAAGATGGCTGCTGCTATTATCAAGAAAGCTAGCGTAGAGGCTAACGTGCCGTGCTGGTTCGATTTATTAAATCTGGGGCTTAAATACAAAATGTTAAATATATCGAAAACGGTGCGTCATAGAGCAAAACGGACAAAATTTTTCTGCCTAATACCTCGGTTCGCAGTATAATGAACATGATAGCATAAGAAAAAGTAGTCTAATGATGAGATCAACGGTTCGGTTCCTACTTAAGCCCTTTGGCATTTAGTCAGTTTTAGCTTGTATTGAAGCAAGTTTTCGTAACTTGATTAGGTCTTTCTATGGTAGAAATTATAACATGCTGTGCTGGTTCGATTCATTAAATTTGGGGCTTAAATGCAAAATGTTAAATATCTCAAAAGCAGTGCGTGGTAGAGCAAAACGGACAAAATTTTTCTGCCCAGTACGTAGGTTCGCAGTATCAGGAACATGATAGCATAAGAAAAAAGTAGTCTATTGATGGGATCAACGGTTCGGTTCCTACTTAGGCCCTTTGGCATTGATAGCTATCTAATTCTACAAGATGGCGGCTATACATAGCTTCTTATGAGACTGCTTAAGGGTACTTGCTCAAGATGGCTGCTGCTTTTATGAGACTTCCTATGGATGCTTGCGCAAGATGGCGCACACAAAATGGCAGCTATACATAGCTTCTTATGAGACTGCTTAAGGGTGTTTGCACAAGATGACTGCTGCTCTAATGGGACGCCCTAGGGATGCTTCCGCAAGATGGCGGCTATACACAGCTCCTTATGAGACGGCCTAGGGGTGCTCGCACAAGATGGTGGCGGCTCTTATGAAGAAAGCTAGCTTAGAGGCTACTGCGCAAGATGGCGGTTGCTGTTATGCATGCGGTAGAGGCTAATTTGAGATTCTACGTGCTCTTCAAAGCTACGTTTTTTGACAGCGGCCATCTTTAATCAACAGAGCACCGTGCTGCCATCTTTAGCTACTACCTTTGAAATGTGGTGGCGCCAAAATCCACGTGACAGCTGTCATCCGCCATCTTTAATCAACAGAGCACCTTGCTGCTATCTTTAGCTACTACCTTTGAAATGTGGTGGCGGCAATTTGAAAACATTCTGCGTGGTTTTGATAGCTGTCGACCACCATCTTTAAACAACAACGCATCGTGCCGCTATCTTTATGACACTAAACCTCATCCTTATACATGTGGTGGCGGGTAATTTAACTTTCATATGCTTTTGTGACAGCTCCCATCTTTAATCAGCAGAGCATAGGGCTGCTATCTTTACAGCACTAAACCTCATACCTTTGAAATATGGTGGCGGGTAATTTAGAAAATTCTACGTGCTTTTTTGACAGCTGTCAGCTTTAAACAATGGCGGCTATACATAGGCTGTTAAGGCCTCTTCCTTCTCCTCCTCCACCTCCTCCTCCTATGTCAAGGCATAGCTTTATATCTCTATCAAACAAGTTTAAACCTGCATCGCGAAGGCAAGAGTGTGCAGCGATAACATCATTGTGCTTGTTTAGACTTGAAGATCACAAAAGAAACATAACAAGACTAGAATTAAACACTGTACATGCGTTCAGAACATTGTTTGGTGTGTTCAGGTCACTACATAAGTGATCAAGACTAGAATCGAACACTATACTCGATACAATATGTGTTCAGAACATGTCAGGGGATACCTTTGTTCTAAGAAGATCAGATCACAAAAGAAGTGATTAAGACTAGAATCGAACACTGTACTCGATGTCGTTAACTTCAACATGTAATCAGAACATTGATTGATGAGTTCAGAACACTAAATAAATGATCAAGACTAGAATAGAACACTGTACTCGATACAACATGTGTTCATAACATGTCAGGGGTAGCTTTGTTCTAAGATGACGCATTCGAACAGAGAAAAAAATAATAAGAATTCTGTACAGCTTATGCAAGATAGCGGCTGTTATAACGTCCTCCTCCTCTTCCCGCTCGGTTAAGGCATAGCTTTATCGAACATACAACGCGATCTTATGCATGAGGCAGTGCTCATACTGCGTAGCCAACTCGCTCTGTAAACGATAATATGAATACAACAAAAGTACAACTTAAAATGATATACCTTCTATCATTTGTCTTGTGCGAAAATTAAAAAAACTACAGAAAAAACTATACTGCATAGCCAACTCGCTCGGTAAACGATAATCTGATTTAGTTACAATAGAAAAAGCATAGATTTGAGCCCTGTTCTATTATCGCAGACACGGAAAGTGAAATTAAACAGAACGATTGGAGCTACAAGAAATACATTGGTTACATTTAAGCCCCTAGCAGTCGAACAAGTTATCGCATAAACATGTGACATGAAATATCAGTCAAACTGTTGGCATGGCTACAAGCATTATAGCTCATGCGGAACGTAAAATTAAACAGAACGCTAGTGCTGTAAGAAATACACTGCTTACATTTAAGTCCCCAGCTGTTGAACAAGTTATCACATAAACATGTAACATGAAATATCGGTTCGGAAACATATTCTTTCAATCTGTTGGCATGGGTTACAAGCATGTAGCTCATGCGGAAAGTAAAATTAAACAGAACGCTAGTGCTATAAGAAATACACTGCTTACATTTAAGTCTCTAGCTGTTGAACAAGTTATCACATAAACATGTAACATGAAATATCGGTTCGGAAACATATTGTTTCAATCTGTTGGCATGGGTTACAAGCATGTAACTTATGCGGGAAGTGAAAATTAAACAGAACGCCTAGTGCTATAAGAAATACGCTGCTTACATTTAACAAGTTATCGCATAAACATGCGATATGAAATATCGGTTCGGAATCTGTTGGCATGGGTTACAAGCATGTAGCTTGTGCAGGCGAGAGCTACTATGTAAAATGCTGAACCGAAAAAATAATCGTACTGCACATATTGTAGGGAATGGAACCCAGGGGTTACGTCTTATCAGAAGAGTAAAAGGATGAAGGGACACTTCCTCCACCACCTCCTCCTGACTGCGTCCTCCTCCTCCTCCTCCTATCGCTAATGAGCTAAAGGGCTAATGGGTTAAAGGGCTAATGGGCTAAAGGGCCAAAGGGCTCCTCCACCACCTCACCACGCCCTCCTCCTCCCGGAAGGAGTTAGCTGAAGTTGGTACATTTTTAACAGCAGCAACACCCTCATCGATTGTTATCAGCAAGAACGCTTCTACTTTGTTAAATGTAGCAAATTAATCTCTATTGGTAAATGAGTTTGTGTTCAGAACCGAAGACATTCATACCACACATAACAGGGAATGGATCCCAAGGGTCACGTCTTATCAGAATTACCGGTACCTAATGAAGAATAAAATCACCGACCTATTAGTTGTGCGATGAGTTGCGTTTCCCTAACAGAAATCCGTACCGGTATCTGCTTGATTGTTTTAAGTGTTTGTAACACTGAACTTTAGAAGATAGCAGCAGTGAGGTTAACGATGTTCAATTGTTAGATTTTAAATTCCGCGCTACAACATGCTTCCCTGTCTCTTCACTGCTATTATTTCGTTTCGGTGTTTTAAAATTCGAACGTTCCTCATCGACAGATGTTTCATTCCAGACTTGTGTCAATGTCGTACCTTCATATGTACGTGCGCCTGTTATGTTATGTGACCCTCTCAGACTAATTCTGATGGTTCCGTCAGCGTCCGCTTCGAACGGTAGCGCTGTACCGCGTCCGATAAGCCATCTGGTGACGAATGAATGTACCATTTCCAATTCTATTGGGTAACGCCTAAATTCAATGCTCATTATTTTAGAAGCCTTTCTCGAGGGCAGTCGAGATTTCCTTCTGATGACACAGATCAAAATTCTGAGCGAAATGTAAAGAATTTCACCTTATTTTTTTGACACGGCATAGTCCAAAAGCCTATATCATGCCTATAAGTACGGGCCGTGAAAGCTTCAATGGCAACAATATTTCTACATTTGAGCACTAACATTTCTATGTCATGCCTACTTCACTTCCAGTTCCCTGTATCCTTGTCACCGCTTCCTAGGCCACCCCGTTTCCCTGAATGCACCTCCCTATATCCCTTCTAAAGAAATTTCCTAACTTATTTGTACCACTACGGTTTAAATGAAGGCCATCTGAGCGCAGATCCCTGTCACCTACCCACCCATTAGGATCGAGAAATCTTACTGCCAATTTCCCACAAACCCACTCCATAGTCTAATTTAAATTTCCAATCACCTTTCAGTCAGTATCCATTCTACACAATATTCCACTGATAACAATCTCCGCTTCCGTATGTCATCCCTATAAGACTTCCAGTTCCCTGTACCCTTATCACCGCTCCCAGGTCACCCCGTTTCCCTGAATGTACCTCCCTATAATCCTTCGAAAGAAATTTCCTAACTTATATGTACCATTGCGGTTTAAGTGAAGGCCAACTGCGCGCAGATCCCTATCTCCTACCCACCCATTAGGACCTAAAAAATCTCACTACCAGTTCCAAATACCCACTACATGGTCTTATTTAGGTACGCAATCACCATCCAGTCAGTATCCCTTCTACACCGTATTCCACTGATAACAATATCTGCTTCCTTAAACTTCACCCGTGCTGTATTTACCAGATCTCACACATCCTCAAGTATGGTGGTATTTATACCTGCTTGTCTTACGTTGTTAGTACCAACGTGAGACACTACAACCTTCTCTTTTCCCTCCTCCAACTCTTCTACCTTCCTCAACATCTGCCTCAACATAATTCTTGGATAACACTCAACCCTGGTTCCCTTTCATCCATACACGTTCCTCACATATCTAACAATGGAATCCCCCATGACCAGAGCCTCAAAGCTACCCACCTAATTTGATCCACTCCCCTCCTGGTCAGCCCTATCTTTTCTGACAGTTGCAGAAGCTACTTCCTCCTCCCTTTTCTCCCTCCCATGACTCTGTTCCACCTGTCTTTTCCTATCCTCTATTCTATATTAAAGTCTCCTAATGGGAATGACCAGTGACTTGAAGTCTGTATGAAATATAATCTCTCATAGTAATATTCTGGCGGAATTTAGTTTTCCGCTCTCCTCACTCTGGCATTGAAATATGCCATCCTGTTTCTCCACATGGCCAAATATGTACGCAGTAATAGGAACGCAATGCACACTGTCGAAATTTGTATTCGTAAGTCCATTATGTTTAGCATAAACGGCAATGTGTCTGTGAGAGTGTGGAGCGCCATCGGATGACTCGAAAACAGCCTCTAACTCTGAACACGTAGGGTAGTTATATCTCCGGGAATCAGACTGAGGTTCATGATAGAAGCCCATCACTAAGTTTGCCGCTGCACAATTTTGTCTGGAAGCTAAGTTACTTCTTGTTCCTCGCGTATATTTTGATGCATAAATAGATTTGTAAGACCGAATGTAAGGGTTAAATTGACTTAAAATCCGGAGTATTATTTCAAGAATGTCATCTATCAAGGAGCTATTTTGGTGCATTCCCAAGTCGGAATTGGTTAGCTTCGGAAAATTCAAAAACATATATCTGCCCATCGGAAGGGTTTCTTGCATTGTGAGAGTATAGAGATGAAATATACAGATGTTCTGCGCCTTGCATTTTAAAGCAATAAGGTCCATGACCCGGAGGTAATTTTATATTTGCTCCAAATCAGACAAAGGACATTGCGTTTTTATATTGACGAATGTTAACCCTGGAATTGTTGGAATGTTCATTATACCCTTTAAATAAATGTTTTAAGTCAACAGGAATACGACTCTTAGGGAATTTCAGTTTTGTATTTGAACAGCATAGACAAAATAGCCAGGCGATGTTTCAGCTGAGAAGCACAACGCGGAGTAGTAACTGCATTTATTACTTAAATAGGCCAAGTTGAAAGAATTTATCTCACGTGTTGTATTTGAAAAAGCACATTTATATTGAATTTTAAAAGTCTATCGACTTTGGAAATGTATACGCCGAACTTTTCTTTCCCTTCGTCCGCTCAAGAACTATTCTCCCTTTTTAATTTCTCATGACCACTCTCCAATCCCGTGGGCGCTATGTCTTGCACAGCATTAGACCTATGCATAGTTTAGGATGTGGCACGTAAAATAGGGGAATTCTGCCGCCGTTCGAGTGCTAGACGCCACGCTACACTTTCCCTACAGCCAATCAGTGTCTCTCTCTTCGTATGTGTTTTTGAACAGTATAATATACTACGATTGGTGCTGAACGTTACGAAACATTAGAATGGAAACCCAAAACACTATGATGTCCAGCATCAACACTACCAGAAAAAAAAAGTAGGTTGGAAATATTGTTTCCAGTACCATAGTCAAACCTTACGTTACCGTACCATAATCACTGACGCTGGGGTGTATGCAGGTGAACTTATTCATTCTTTATTCAAATACTTATTTCATTCCTGCCCGGTAAGGGGCAGGCGGGCCACCAGCTAAACATGTAGCTCTTAGGCCGTTGAGTGAGTACATACAAGTAGAATTTTGGAACACGTACATAAAAGTATGTCTCGTACATACTGAAAATGAAACATAGTCAAATACAGATTGAAACAGAGAAAATGTAAAACATACACAAGTATATAACAAGGAAATAGTATGTGATTTCTTCCATGTCAATCTATTTTTCATTGATTTCGGTTGGCACACAAAATATAAACACACAACACATCGTACTGAGAGAGAAATGTCTTCAGTTCATCTTGACGTACGATACGAAAAACACTATGGTGGAAGCAGAAGAAAACGAACGAACACTGGTGAAACAATGAGGACGCGAAAAACACAGAATGATGGAAAATGAACACGAATAGAGATGACCCTGGTAGTGTCGTAAAGCACTCAGACACAGATATTGAAGGCCGGTACCAGTGCCGCGAGGAGCATCATAATATCCAGTAATAGAAAAGTTAGAGTAAAAAGGCAGTGGGACAGAGGGAGAAGTTACGTGATAGGGGTGGGGAAAAGGTAAGATATAGCAGGAGAGCGGTCATTATTAAGGATAGCGGTGGCAAAAGGAGAAAGGTTGAGGGCTTCTTTAATCGCAGAATGATTGATGGCTAGGGCAGATTGTAAGTATTTGAGACGAAGATCATGGACATGAGTAAGGATGGTGGGGAAAGAATAAAGAGGTTGGAAGTCAGCAGAAGGGGTATCAAAGGGGAGATGGTATGCAATACTTATAGCATGTCTGTCAAGTTTAAGCAAGGTCACGTATTGTTCTCTGTCAGCTGTGAGCCAGGTCAATGAACTGTATGTTACGACAGATAGGATAAAAGATTTATAAACTGTGAAGATTTGGGAAGGACGGAGGCCCCGCGTTTTACCAGTAAGAGTACGTAGGGCTCGGAAGCGTTGAAGGGCACGTTTGTAGACTTGTGTTAAATGATGTTTCCAATGAAGGTTGTTCTGGAATTGAATACCAAGGTAGATTATGGTACTAGTTTCTGTTAGTGGAGTACCGGTATTATACAACGTTAAAAGAACTCGGTGACGTGGTCTAGAGAGGCGGGACTTTTTCCGAAACACAATAAATTGGATCTTGGTGGGATTAATAGCAATATGCCAGGCGTCGAACCAGGATTCAAGAAGGGAGAGGTAGGTCTGTAAATAACGGGTAAGAGTAACAGTAGTAGGTGTAAGTGCAAGGATAGCCAAATCATCGGCATATTGACAGATTCTTAAAGGGGGGTCGGGATGTGGGATATCATATATAAAATATATAGAAGTGGGGAAAGGGGGGGGACCTTGGGCTACGCCCGCAGTCATACGAAAGGAATAGGAACGGCTACCACGGATGAGGATCTGTGCTGATCGATGTTGAAGATAGTTAAAAATAAATTGAATGATAGTGATAGTAATGGGAAGATGGCGTAACTTAAAAAACAACCCAGCATGCCAGACTGAATCAAAAGCCTTATTCACATCGAGGCAAACTAAAGCGGCAGATTTACGGGGGCGAAGATAGGCGTTGAGAGAAGAGGAGATGTGAAAGAGGTGATCTTGAGTGGAATGATGGGATCGAAAACCGGCTTGAGAGGATGGAATAAGACCTAGAGAGTCGAGATAGGAGGAACGTCTCCTACTCAGAATCCCTTCTAGGATCTTGCTGAGGACAGGGAGTAAGGAGACTGGGCGATAAGACCGAATGTCAGATGGGAGTTTATGGGGTTTTAGGAATAAGAGAAGATTGGCGTTACCCCAATGATCGGGGTATGCGCCAGTATAGAGAATGTAGGTGTAAATAATGCTAAGAAGATAAAAAGAATAGAAGGGGCTTCTTGAATATGACGATATGAGATGGTATCTGAGCCAGGTGAGGTGTTTTTCCGATGTTTCAGGAAAAGCCAGATATCATTGGGTCTAATGGGAGCATATAATGGATGAGTATTATCAACATGGGAAAATGAAGGAATGAAGGTTGAAGTTCAGGGAGGTTAGGATCAGAGTAAGCAATGATGGTGGGTTCGTGAGGATGATGGAAATTAGGGGCGTGGAAGGGGGAAAACACTGTTTGATAGTAGTCAGCGAAAAGATTAGTCTTGTCTTGGTCAGTTTGTGGATGATTGGGGGGATGTGTAATAGGGTAGCGAGGAAGAGGGTTGGTAGTTTTGGTTAGTTGTCGAAAAGTCGTCCAAAAACGTCGAAGGTCGTGATAATCAGCTAGCTCAGTACACTTGTCCATCCACATTTTACGTTTGATAGCTTTAATATATGAGCGCGCGTGGCGTAAAGTTCGGCGGTGTTGTTGAAGCGTAGTGGGGTCCTTGGTTCGAGTATATGCAGTAAAGTAGTCATGAGCTAGCTGCAATAAACGGAGAGCTTTGGGGGGTATAGGATGTTTGGAAGGGTGGTAGGAGTGACGAGGAATATGAAGAGAATCTGCGGTGAGGATAGCTCGCTCTATTTTAGAAATTAGGGCGAATAGAGTGGGAATATTAGTAGGTGGTACAGCATCACTGAGTAAGTTAGTGAGAGTAGTGCGATAAGCATTCCAATTAGTGTGATTGAAATGACGAGTAGCGGGAGGACGGGGAAGAATACCAGGAAAGTTGAGAAGGGCTGGGACGTGATCGCTACCTATAGAAACGAGCTGCTGGATGGTGATGGATGTTGCAAGGGAGAGAGAAAGAAGGAGAGCATCAGGGGTGGAATTATTGGCTGGGAGGGTGTGGAAAGGAAAATGGAAGCGCATGCCCCGGAGAGACGTACATAAATTAGTGAACTCGGAGATTTGAGCAGGGGTATAAGAAGTAACATTAAGATCTGCAACTATAATATATTCAGAAAATTTAGCGTCTATGTATTTAATAAAATCAGAGGGAATGAAAGGTTTAGACGGTATGTAGATAGTAGCCACCATAATAGTTTTCTGAGGAGTAATTACTTCTAGTATCAGATATTCAGAGAAATTAGTAGGGAAGTGAAAGTAATGCTGAATAACAGTAAAATCCCGTCTGACGCCGATAGCCCCGCCACCACGGCCTTGAGTCGGACGATCAGCGCGATAGAAAGTAAACCGGGGAAATTGAGGCATTTGGGCCGGCGTCAGAAATGTCTCATTCAGAACATAAATATCCGGGGCATACAATGAAAGGGAGGTGTCCAGCAGCGGCCGATTGGACTTAAGAGATCTTATGTTGGCATAGTAGAGCTTCAATACGCTAACGCATAAAGTGAACAGTAGTGAGGGGACAAATGCAGAATGCATTTTAGTCCCCGAGTACGCCACATCGACATGAGTGTTCAAAACCAATCGAGCCGCTAGATGGATCTGATTTAGGATGTGTGGGCGATGGAAGGGGAGGACATTCTGTAACACCATCGTAATAAAACGAATGATGTTCTCAGAACTCGGGGAGGGGAGGGAGGAGGAAGAGGCAGGGGTAGGTAGGTCTTGAGATTGAACAGGGACAACGGTTTCAGGGTGATGAGGTTCAGGAGCAGGTTTGGAACGACACTTATAACTGAAAGCAGGATTATTTTGATTACAATTAACACAGTTTGGATTCGACTTATTGGGACAAGCATGAGTAGGATGCTCCTCGCGTGAACAGATGGCACATACCTCCGGATGAACACGTGGTGTTTCTGGGGTGTGGTCGAACCTCTGGCATGTCCCGCAGCGGATCTTCTGAGGCGGTGATGTTCTGGAGGCTTCCACCCGATGGCACCGGGCGTAGATCATGGCGCCGTCACGGAGCAGGGCGTCGAGCGTGGAGACGTCGCGTGATAGAATGCGAACGAATGAAGTGGGTCCTTGAGCATTCCGAATACGGATGACTCAGTAGATGTGGTGGCCCTCGAGTTGGAGTTGAGCAGCCACCTCATCGTCGGCGTAGTCTCGGTCGACTCCATAAGCAACCGCAAATAGAATTGTTGCTGGTCGGGTGGGCGGTGCAGGGCGTTGTGCTGGACGCTGTGTGGTGACATTAGTGACCCGTCCATGTGGCCCCAGTTGATGAACTCCGATGTTACTCGTGAAGTGATGGTAAAATGGTTGGGAGGTTTTAAGATTATAACCATCTCTCGTCCGTTGGATTTCCAGTTTATAATCCTGAAGAATTGGCATGAATTTTGCAATTAGTTGATAGATGCACCTGACGTTGGCCTTGGTGATGTCTAGATTTGTGAGCTTTATCAGATAGAAAGGCGATTGAACAGTTGGCTGGAGCGATGGAGTAACAATACTGCGCTGGCTAATGTTAGGTGGTATTGCTGGGTTTTGCGCCGCCTGAGCATAACTACGTACATGTGCAGGCATGTACGGTGCAGGTTGGTCCAACAGGTTGGGCAGTTGGTGGGCGGTCGATGGTCCAGGGCCCAGCAAATGGATCCCAAGGTCCGTTCCAGAAGATTCCAGACGAGCATTAGATCCCGGTGAGGTTTCGACAGAGCCTGGAAAACGTTGTATCAGGGATTGCGTCGGACAAATTATTTTCCTTTCTCCGTCAGGACTTCCCGAACCAGACTCCGATAAACGACGAGGTTGTTTTATTTGAGTAGCTTCCATGTTCTTTGGTGGCGACCTGGGCAAACGTGATCGCGCAGGTGATGGCGGCGGTGAAGGAGTCATCGCGTAACTTCCAGAAACTTCCCGATATGTAGACGTAAGACTGTCGACGGGTAGAGATTCCGGTTACGTTATATAGATACCAATTGTATGAGAAGGAGGTGGAGGAGAGTAATTGTAATACGCTCATAGAATCAGTGTAGATGGTTGCTTTTGCATAATTATGTTGTGTAACATAAAGGAGAGCTTAGCGTACGGAGAAAAGTTCAGCAAACTAAATGGAGAAGTGATTAGGTAATCGAATTTGTTGGGCAAACTGAGGTTGAACAGCAAAAAAGGCCGCTCCAACGCCTGTCGATGACTTAGAGCCATCTGTGTATATCGACAGTAGCCTACTGGTAAAGGGGGACACACGTAATTCTTTGTGAAGCTGTACTTGTGTTCAGGTCTGAGTGTCATCGCGGCAATAATTAGAAGCAGTAGGGAGAATAATACAAGGGCGATGAATGAAACATTCACTAGAAAAGTGTAATATGGCAGTGTAGGCAAGAGCAAAAGAGCATCACTATCCATGTAAATAACTACAGTACAGTATATGCGTGATATAGTGCCGGCATTTTCAGAAGACGGTGACAGGGAGGGAAAGAAATTTCGAACAATTGTTCTAATTTTGGAATGAAGGGAGTAGCGATAATGGCAAATTTCTTGAAGAGGTATTTTGTTGTTAACATAAGACGCCAGTTCAAATAAAAGATCGTTCACATGAACTACCGGTAGTTAGTTCATGAACGACCCACTCTAAAGGAGAAGCAAAAGTAGAAGAAGAAGAGAAGAGGAAGAAGAAGAAGATTTTGTATACCTGCCCGCGTAACCATATGAATCTGCGGAGTGTTTCTTTGTGTTTGTATTCGTAAATAATGGACAACATAACCAGTAAAGTATTAGAATTACAGTGTAATGACTCCAGAGAAAAATGTAGTCCTGATATATCTACTTTTGGAGGTGGAGATGGTTGCAATGTCCATATAACTAAAGTTGAAGGTTATGGCGAAGTTATATTAGAGCCCGATGTTATCGAGTTTGTATTTAAAGTTGAAAGTACGAAAGAAAAGGCTGAGGATGCGAAAAGCAGTGTTTCGAAACGCATTGATTATTTGGTACAGACAATAAAAAACTTCAAAATAAGGGTAACTCCGGTAAAATGAGAATATAGTTTCTGTGTAGCTTGTATTTGTTCAGATTTATTTTAATTTAGGCATATCTTAAACGGTAATATATATATATTTTTTTTCCCTGGCATTTCAGGGCGAGAGACCAATTTCTGTACATCACAGCCTGTCTCGTGTTGACGGCCAGTTTCGTATGGTTGGCGAAGTTCTAGTCAAATGTGACTCTGTGCATAAATACGAGGATATCGTCAATATCATCGTTGAGAAATTGGAGGGGAGTGTTTTAATCAGTGAGCCACATTATTCCCATTCTCCTAAATGCACTCAGGAAGGCAGGTAAAAAACAAGAACCCAACTGATGTTCAAACTGCAATCAGGGCATTTGCTATGTCACAGGTTCCTTGCCTGCAAATCTCAGATAAGCTGTGTATGCTGTACCTGCTTAACAAAAGCCTACTCCTTCATGTCCTCTCATTCATCCTTGTTCAACAGCTTAGGCCCTAATCAAGATACGGTATGTCATCACCTATGTTTCTATATAGAATCTCTAATTGTTGAATTGTTACTGCTTGTAAACCATTGGTATTACTTCAGCCAGGCTGTCATCATATTTGTAATGTTATATTAATTGGAAATTAATGAAATCTTACTTGGAGAGCATCTCAGAGAAGAGATGTGTTCATTGCGTTGGCCAGGAATCCACCATCCTGCACCAAGAAGTACATTTACTTTTATAACCTAATGAAGACTGTTACACGCCATTTTCATTTCTGAAGTAGCTACTTGCTTTCCTATTGGCCAGTGTGAAGTGGCATGTGATCTCGTTCCCGTCATTAATGTTAATCATAATCAGTTACCAACCCCGACCAATAGTCTTGTCCATGTCCTGTCCTAACTGTCCGCACAGCAAGAACCAGTCCAGACCAGTCGTGTTTTCACACGAAAGTAGAGGCCTAGGGCAGCTTCTAACCTGGGGGCTTATGCCCCCAGACCCCCTTTGCTTGTCCCTATATCACTGTTCTTGTCCAGATCCTATCCTAACCGTCCGCATGGCAAGAACCACTCCAGACCAGTGGTCTTGTCCAGGTCCTATCCTAACCGTCCGCACAGCAAGAACCAGTCCAGACCAATCGTGTTTCCACATGAAACTAAAGGCCTAGGGCCGCTTCGCGGCTTCTAACCAAATACCCTTTGCTTGTCCCTCCAGCTATCGAAGCACCACTCATTCATTAGTTACTAAGTACAGAGGTTGTCAGCACTGAGCACCGTTTGACAACATCCTTCCCGAGAAGGCCGCGAGCGTGTAAACAAACTACAATCATTTCGCGGGTGTGGAAATCTTGACAGTTGGGTTGAATTAATAATAAACCATTTGCTAATTCAGTATATAAAGAAAAGACAACAATTGGAAAATCTGATAAGCCTGTTCTTAGATTTGGTATTAAATTGACCTAAGATGGGCTCTTCCCATAGGTTCATTCCTGTCTCTCATTCAGTAGCCTACACTTTTCCCCTCTTTATAGAATACAAGCATCATCGAGCAAGAAAAACAGCGCGTCAGAATAGGGATGGAATAGCTGGAATACTATGATGAACCAGTTTGTTACGTACCAGCAGTATTAGAAATGTATAAACCAGAGGAATTGAATGCTAAAGAAGAAAGTTTTCTAACTCCCCAACTATTTACCGCCAATATTCAGTCAGGCTATTACACTCGGTACGCAGCAGTAATCCCATCTATCGGAGTTGAGCGGCAGCATAAGAGACAAAGAACATCACAACAAACAATGGTCAGTGTAATGTTATTGTTGATCAATATTATGCGCTTTTGATACTGTAGGCCTTCACATTTAGTTTTCTTCCGACTCCGAAATACCACTCTTATCATAGTCGGTACGGTAAAACTGAATAAAACTTAAATGATTGGAAAATCTATTCTCTATAACTTTTGTTATGTAATACTTTTCGATAGGACCAATAACATAGGTATTTAGAAGTTAAATTTTAGGCGCCTTCACCTGAACTAAAATTTCATCCAGGGTGAATAAAATTGTTTATAATTCAGACTGTAGTTTCTTATTCCCTGACTCTATATACCGATTTTCATTAAGTTCTGTTAACCTATTTTCTCGTAGCTCGGCGTTGATATGGACTTACAACAAAAATACAAATTCATGAATATCCGTGTTATCATAGCCTGTACGGTAACAATGTATGATATAAATGGTCAGAAATTTAATTCTATGTAATTTAAGTTATGTAGTATTTATCAATAGGACCACTAATAATGTAAATATTTGAGAATTAAATTTTAGGCCTTCCTCTAAACTACCATTTCACTGAGCGTGAATAAAATGATTTATAGCCTAGATTGTAGTGGCTCATCCCTCGACTTCACATACCGATTTTCATTAAATTCTCTTCAGCCGTTTTCTCGTTATGCGTGTACATACATACAGACAGACAGAAATTACGGAAAATTTAAAAGTGCATTTCCTTGTTACTGTGGACACGACCGATACAGAAAAATCATTCTTTTTAAATTCTGAGCAATGTAGACAAAACTCTTTTTTTATATAGGGCCTACTGGTATATATAGATACTATGAATTTCTATTTTGTAAAAATAGGGTATATTCATCTGTGGTCTCTATACAAAGCAAAGAGTTGCAACTGCTGTAATGCCTCTTGTGCTGATCGCGGAGCTGTTGGTATGTGCTTCTTTCTAGCTCTGTACAAATGCTAAATGAATGTTCTTTAAGTCATCTATTTGTAGAGATGAAATACTAGCATTAGTACCATTTAACAATGTTTGACAAACAATTTTATTGGGTGGGAGTCATATAACAGCAGTAATCCAAGAAAAATATAACTTTCATCTGGTAGCTGTTAATATGAGATCACACATATTAGATTATAGTAAACATATCGGCATGAAATGGATCCAAGGTCATGATGTAGAAGGAAATGAGAGAGCTGATGGAACTTGCCAAAGCAGCTACTACTTCTTCTGATGCTTTGTTGATGTATGAAAAGTGCCCGGTGTTTTTAGTAAAAACGGAACTGAGAGAGTATACACAAGATGTGTGGAACAACCAATGGATCACCAGCTAACAAGGGACTTGTTCTTTCCAGATATTCCAGATATTCGAGACAGACAGACTACAAAGTAGTACAGTCATTTTCACTCAAGTGAGGCAGACATTTCCCCTTCATTTGCTCAAAAGTATGTCACCCTGGAAATTGTGCCACAATGCATGATTATTTAGTGGGATATACGGTACTTGTCCATTGTGTCCACATTGAATCCTCCAAAGAAAGACGAGGGTCATGAAGGGTGTGAAAATGAAAGACTCCCTAGGCCTCAACACCTAATACTGTCAGAATTGAAAAGAACAAGAGGCTGTACCTTAATTAAGGCCACAGTCGCTTCCTTCCGATTTTTAGCCTTCCTATCCCATCGTCACCATAGGACCTATTTCTGTCGATACAATGTAAAGCATTTCCTGCTCATTCTTTGTCCCTAATCAATCCTCAGCAACAATCTTAATTGCTCTTTGTAATAGGCTAGTTAAAGTGTGTTACAGCAGCACCTCAGATCCTCGCCATAGTGGGTTCAAAGCCCACTGTTGGCAGCCCTGAAGGCGGTTTTCTGTGGTTTCCCATTTTCACACCAGGCTGTACCTTAATTAAGGCCACAGTCACTTCCTTCCGATTCTTAGCCCTTTCCTATCCCATCGTCACCATAGGACCTATTTCTGTCGGTACAATGTAAAGCAAATTGTAAAGACTTTTGCAATGAGCTTATCCCCCACTGGTCTCCCTGTGTGTGGGTGTGGTAGAATAACAGCCACGGTATCCCCTGCCTGTCGTAAGGGGTGGCTAAAAGGGGCTCAGCTTGGGAGCGTGGGTTTGTGACTATGGGGCCTTTAGCTAAGTCCTGGCATTGCTTCCACTTACTTGTGCCAGGCTTCTCACTTTCATCTATCCTATCTCACCTCCCTTGGTCATCTCTTGTTCTTTTCAATCCTGTGTTAGGTGTCGAGACCTAGGGAGTCTTTAATTTTCACACCCTTCATGACCCTCGTCTTTGGCTGATACCTTCATTTTTTTTAAAGTGTCGGATTCCTTCAATTTTTTCTCTTGATTGGTGTTAATAGAGAATGGTTGCCTAGTTGTACTTCCTCTTAAAACAATTATCACCACCACCACCTTTTGCAGATATACCCTTGTATCTCTTATTTGATATATAGCAAAGCATTTCCTGCTCATTCTTTGTCCCTAATCAATCCTCAGCAACAATCTTAATTGCTCTTTGTAATAGGCTAGTTAAAGTGTGTTACAGCAGCATCTTAGTTTTCCAACAGTGTTTTATATGCATTATTAACTGATGCTTTCATTTGTTGCAGTTTCACAATTGCTTCCAGTGAGTTGTTGTTGTGAAGCAACAGCGGAGAAACAACATCTCTTTTAAGAGTTACTGGTACCTTGTTATCCTCTTCCCCTTCTTTCATAATTATCTGTTACTAGTACTGTTCAGTCCTCGTTCATCTATGGTGGTGCAGTATTTCTGATCTGACAGTCATAAAATATAAACTTACATTTCTGTCTAATACAGTACTTCCTTTCACTAACCCAGTGTCTTGCAGTTTTATGCCATTGTACCATGCAAAACTTGTTCTGCATACATTTATGTAGTTATATACGGTACTTTTTAAATATCAAAATATTAGAGGTATGCTGTCGGTATACACTTTTAAAGGAAGTGGTGGAAGTAGATAGCAAAGATTAAGTCTGATCTGTTAAGGTAGTTGCATTTTTCTGCCTCTTCTTTAAGCTCACAAACCACATGTATTCATTGAATGAGTAAACATGATTACCTTCGGTGTCAGATTCATGGTACATTCCAAGACATAAGCAGTATTGTCTTAATTCCATGGTATTAACAGTGGTAGTTGTCTGTAGTCCTGCCTGGGTACTTATTGTTTTGCTGTAATTTATAGGACTTCCTGCTGTCCACAACAAAATTCAGTCATTTGCTGGTGATGCTCACTATGCCTTTTCTTTTGTATAAAACTGGCAGACACCAGTTATCTTTATCACTGTAGTTGGGAGCTGTAGAATGCATACATAGTATGCCTGCCTTTGGTAATAGACGACTGAAGGGGGGAAACCCCTTCAACCTTCCTATTTGATCTCCCTTGTCAACCTTCCTATTTGATCTCCCTTGCTCAGTATGCTGACCTTCCAAGTGGGAGCTGATGACACCATCTAAGCTACAACGAGCCATCTAGTGATGAATGAGAGTACCACTTGCTGTAGACCAATGGTAAAGCATTTTTAAATTCAAACCTTCATTTTTGGAGAAGTCTTCCTTGTGAAGAGTCAAGATTTTCTTCTGAAGAGGTGGAGCAAAGGTCTCTGTGAAATGTAAAGAATTTCACCTTGTTTTCTTGATGTGGCAAAAGCCTAAAAGCTTTTTTTTTCTAGGGGCTTTACGTCGCACCGACACAGATAGGTCTTATGGCGACGAGCCTAAAAGCTTTTCATCATGTCTACATGTTAAGTATTATTACAAGGCCATATCAGTCAATCATCTAGACTGCTGCCCTTGCAACTTCCAAAGCCTGCTACCCCACTTTCGATGAACCATTCATTAGTCTGGTCTCTTGACAGATACCCATCTGATATGGTTGCACCTGCGGCTCAGCTATCTGTTTCAAGGGGATGCATAAGACTCTCTACCGCGGCATTGTCACATGGATTGCAGGGTGTTTATATCATGCTATCCTGGAGATCAGGAGAAGGCTGAAGTAGTTCATGATTTGCACACATGATAGTTTGCTCATCCTTTTTCTAAAAATCTACTTTTCTCCCTTTCTTGAGTAAGTGCCTGTAGTTGCATGTACTGCAGGAATAATGTTCATTAAGGTAGGGAATTAGTGATTGGTTAATGTCAAAATTAGTGATTTGTTAAAAGGCCCTTGAGAAAGATTCATAACTTTATGGCAAAACAAGGGAGGAGAGAAGAAAAAAAGAGAGAATTATTCCTGGTTCATTCTGTTTGTTGTGCGTGATTCGTGACGATGTTCTAACTCCAGACAAGCACATACGGCAACTAGCACTACTGCCATTAAGCTCCAGTCACTCGCTCCACGACGCTACACAGACAGTACTTCATGGAAGTACACACACAGTACTCCGTACGCCATATTCCCAACACGATGCTAAACATTCTGACACATCAGCAACTTGTTCAGACTCCAGCAGTTGTTGATAATATATGAATCATGTACCACTTTTAAACAATAAGTTGCATTAAGCAATTTAGTGTATCGACAAGGTGGAAAATAAAAAATACTTAGTTGTGAATCTGTTTAAGTGAGATACGGACCATGAAGCTGATTTTATGTAAGCCAGCACTGCTGTCGCCCCACTGCAATGACTGAACTCCAATACTGACTCCCTGTTCATGTCTAGCCTCCTTTTTATATCGTGGTGGTAAGTTAGTGAAATATTTTGGACTTGGCTAGAGACGGAACATCCTTGTTTCACCTTTCAGAAAGCGCACAGAGAAACCAGACAAAGATAAGAATACAGGATGAGACCGGCCATGCAGTCAGGTTGGAAGCTCTCAGTTGACTCACTAGTTCCTTCCAGAAAATACTGAAGGGGTCTACGATATGGTGGCTGGCACATAACGATATGTTTGGCTATATCATCCGTAATTTCATTTATATACTTGAGAAGAAGGTGGGGAAGTGGCTTTTCACTCTTCACCTGATGTGCTGCTCCTGTCTTGAGGTCCCTAACATAGGATATAAACTTCACGATACTGAATTGTGATCACAATAATAATTAAACTTGTGTCGTAAAAGTCCACCTTTTCAATACTATATTATGCAATGTTTACATTACATTTCTAATCTAGGAACTAGTTTCGGCCTTGGCTGGCCATCATCAGCCTTAATGCAAAACTGTCCAAACACATCCAATAACTAAAATAAATGTACAAACACAAATGACATTAAAAAGTGCTAAAAACATCTGGGATGAACTATGTGCACAACACGTAAAATATGACGAAATTAAAATCAGGCTCTAAAATTCTTAGATGCGTTGCATCATGTTAAAATGATCCATTAGTGCTTGTTAAAATATCATGAAAATGCTGAAAAGTTCCTCTGTTGGACATTGTCAGTGGTTCAGTCATGGACAGCACACAAAGATATGGTTAAATAACTGGCAAAATAAAAATGACCAGCAAAAACACTTAATGTGCCCAACCAGTTTCACCCTCCAATCATAGATTTGTCCAAAGTATCATTGAATGATGACGAAAGTTCCATTTTAGCCAGGGGTCCTGAACACAATTAGCCTAATTTTAACACACTGAATACAGCCATCACTACAACAGTAGAAGCAGAATTAGCCATTAGCAAATTGCCAGCAGAAAAACAGGATGAAGAAGGAATTGAAGTAAAAATAAAATTAAACAACATTTTTAACCCAGAAAACAATATTAACTCCCCTAATTCACCCCTTACTGCTCATAACAACAATAGCTACAGGGATTCGATTCTTATACAAAAGCAAATACATGCTCTCAAAAAGATGATCAGTGATAATTGCCAGCGTTTAACCAGGAATGAGTTAGCTGGAAATTTTATAACGTCCAATAATGGACCAACTGTATTGGTATTATAAATTTACTCATTTGGGAAAAATATTGCAGACTCCCTATGGGAATCAACATCTATATCATCTGATGGCCAGGCAGGCATCATTTTTTGAAAATGAGACAAAGTATCTCATAGTGCACTGGCACTGCTGGTGGCTCCAAGAAGCCTATGCAGTGGCCTCCACGGTATGCACTAGCCATGCGTCTTGGTGGGTGTGCTATTTACCAACTGATGAGCCCAACTTAGCACACTCGGGCAAAACGCTGGCAACCGGGAGTGAGTTAGCTGGAAAATTTATGTCCAATAACGGACCAACTATATTGGTATTATAAATTTACTCATTCGGGACTAATATTTCAGATTCCCTATGGGAATCAACATCTATATCATCATCATCAGGCATCGTTTTTTGAAAATGATGCATTGGCACTGCCGGTGGCTCCAAGTAGCCTATGCGGTGGCCTCCACGGTATGCACCAGCCATGCATCTTGGTGGGTGTGATATTTACCAACTGATGAGCCCAACTTAGCACACTGGGGCAAAACGCTGGCAACCAGGAATGAGTTAGCTGGAAAGTTTATAATGTCCATATCGTCTGATGGCCAGGCAGGCATCATTTTTTGAAAATGAGACAAGGCCTCTCATAGTGCATTGGCACTGCCGGTGGCTCCAAGTAGCCTACGCAGTGGCCTCCACGGTATGCGCTAGCCATGCATCTTGGTGGGTGTGGTATTTACCAACTGATGAGCCCAACTTAGCACACTGGTGCGAAACGCTGGCAACCAGGAATGAGTTAGCTGGAAAATTTATAATGCCCAATAACGGACCAACTATATTGGTACTATGCAAGTTATTCATGAAGAACAATGCGCGGGGTTTAAAGCATGCAGCACGTGGGTACATAGCTTTAAGAAGTGCAATGGTATTGTGTCGTGGAAAATAACATCTGTAACGACAAAAAAAGCAGACCTACAAAGAAGTAGAAACCATGGCAGCAGCAGATATATTCATTGAAGAAGTTAAATGTGTTAAGAATCCTACGCCCCCAAAAATGTGTGTAACAGTGATCGGAGTGGGTTCAGCCTGGAGATGTGTACGGGAAGGACATTTGACTATAAAGAGGTAAAGATCAGTTACCGCCGCAGTGAAGTCTGCGGTGTCCACTACACACACTTACACCATAATTGCGAGAGTTACCTCAAGTGGCAAAACTTTTGGGGCCTCTATGCATCACTTTAATAGAGTCGAAAGGCGTGTTTCATAAGACGGTGAAAAAAGAACATGTTATGCATGAAAATATTCATGTGGTTGCACTAAATCCAGGCCTGCTGTCATTTCTTGATGGATGCAGTACTTTTGCATCCATCTCTTGGCACAGGCCAGAGTAAAGTGTAGCTTCCACTGAAGTCCCAGTCTCACCCATGGCTGTGACAATATGGAAGCTGCTGGGGTGTGGGTCGTGCTGAGTAATGGCATTCAGAGCACAACCAGTGTGTTATGAAAGGTGTTGCTCGTAGGGTCAGTCGTGCTACAATAGCACTGTCTGGCCCAGTGAGGAAAGCAATGGCAAACTATCTCACTCCTCGTCTTACGTAGTACGCCTCATTTAGGTACTGCCATTGGTTTTTGTGGTTTTCCTATAATTGCATAGCCTTTGGTGGTGCTATTTGAGGATCCAACCAGCCTCTGGGTTGATGACCTAACAGACAGACAGACAGGCACTAAATCCAGAAAAATATGATATATACAAGTGAATGAAAGGTTTAATGGCATATTCAAGCAAAATACACCGTTTGGTAAAGTTGCACTCATTCTAGATTCCTTTTCTGGACATTAAAGACTACCCAAAATGAAGATACTGTACAACTGATGGTGATCCCTCTTGGTGCCACAGCTTACTGTCCACCACTAGATATATACAAGGTGAGAGTATGGAATAGTTTAGTACACCATCTTGAAAATTCAATCTCTGGTAGTCTTCAAGCATCCTGTACAATATTGTTTTGACAGCAGCAACTTGAAAAGTTCCACTTGCCCTTATCCTTGCTTCGTTAGGCGTGATTGGTGTACATCCGCTGTGTGCTTTCAACATTTCTAACATGATCATCATTGTTGCAGAAACTGTAAGGAGGAACTTGCTTCCATGTGTAACATCTCTTGTTATACTGATTAACCTTTATTTGCACCATAGCAATCATTCTATTGCCTTTATTGACCCATAACAATGCAGGAATTAAATTATTTCTCAATGTGAGTACATCATCTTTGCAACATGCTATGCAGTTACCAATGGAATAAGAAAGAAGATCAGTGGCGTGTTCGTTCGATGAGCGAACCCAGTATGCGCTGCAGTCCTGCGTAGCTAAGCGTGCTAATTCAAACATGTGAACTTTAAAGCTCTCTGTAGGTCGCATAAGTTAATTTCCAAAATAAATATTTTAGCCGTTGTGTTATTCTTGGCTCATTTAACCCCTTTGCTCCCAGACATTTTGGCAGGGTATGTGCAAGAAATCCCAGGCCTTTTTCTTGCTTTATTGTAGTATTTTACTAAAATATGCATATTTCACTTATTTATTGTCCAAATTGAATAATTTTTTATCGTTTTATTTGTAAATACATACTCTAAAAGTAAATACCGGTAGTTATGCAAAAAAGATGTAATTTTCCAAAATCTACTGACCAAATCAGAAAGTTTTTATATTTTTGTCACATTTCTTCAAAATTTCAAATTAAAAAATAGCTGGCCTCCAACCATCCATATCACTTAAAAGAACATTTAAAAATGAACAAAACCACAAAATTTCAAAAGTTTATTTGAGAAAATAATATAGTTATTGAAGATTAAATATAAACTAGCAATTTGTATTTCTTGGTACATAAATTTCATATGTTCAAAATAACAGTAGTAAATAATAAGAAAACCCACAAAAATGTCACTGTTCATGAAAATTACACTTATTTACAGTTCATATATTTACAATTACAGCCATTCCCTGTTATGAATGGTGTGAAAATATCGCTCATAGGGTCAGTTGGTGCATGCATTTCAGTGGGCTTGGCAGACTGATGTGCAATTGCAACTTCTGGCTCGGTGAGGAAAGCAACGGAAAACTACCTCGCTCTTCATTTCCCTGGTAGCCCTCTTCATTGATGCCTGGGCGATCTATGATAGCTTTTGGTGGAGCTGTGGAGGCTCAAACCAGCCTTCGGGCTGAATACCCAGCATACAGCATATTTACAGTATATATGTACAAACATATATATGCCAATAACTTTTTACATTTCTGCAGAGGGTAGCATAAAGGGTGCAATCCCTTTTTGCACTTTGAGTATATAAAAGTAGATTTTTTTTCTTTTGCCTCCAGATTTGTTGCTAGCTGCACTACATACACAGTAGTTTCTTTCCTTTTTGAGAAGGAATTTTTCAACAAACTCTTTCCCTACAGCACGCCTACTGGCATCAACACCGTTCACTTCCCTCCAACAACATAGTCAGCTGGTGCACAAGGTCAATGCATTCTAGATGTCGCTCGCTCTTTAGGCACTGTATACTATACTAAAGTTTGTTTAAGTGGTTGATATGTGTAGTACATTTCTTCCCGATTAATTTTATGTATGTTACGTGTATATTTGAGAGTGTATTAATTTTCAAAAAATTATTTATGAAACGTCCGTATGGACAGACGTTGGGATTTCTTGCACATACCACCAGTGTCCGTATATACGGATGCTGGGAGTGAAAGGGTTAACGTGTGTGCAAAATTTACGTAAGATCCGTGATTCCCCGGTACGCGCCCTTTCCTTGTAAGTTGCAATAAAATAAAATAAAAAGTAAAGTAAATATACAGTAAAACAAAAAATAATTGGTTTAAAGAAGTTCAGAATGATTTAGAAGAGCTGAATATTACAGTGAAGCAAATTGAAAATATAGAAAAAGAAGATTCTCATGAACAAACAAATAAGATTGTCATTAAAAACTGTACAACACAAACAATATGTCATATCTGATGAAGAAAGGGCAGCCAGGTCAGCCAGAATGAAGAGGTTTTGGGAAAGGAAGATGATGATGCAAGCTAAATCTTCAGTTAATTCTTTGTTAACATAAATGTATTGAAGTTTGATTTAAGTGCTCCAATGTGGGCGTAAACTATGTAAATAAATAAATAAAATGGCACAGAAAAAGAAACAATACATAGGCCAACATTTCCGGTGCAGTCTTCTTTCCTTCCACTTTCTCCTCTCCATATAAACCATACGAAGTAACCAGATTGAAAGTGAAAATTGGTGAACATTGTACCAAGAATTTTCATCAGATGTATTGCAATATTATAGACATTAGAATGGCTGCACTCTCATGCCAAATGAGTGTGATAGTAATATCATCACCGACATCTCAGCAAGGCAGGAGTGATTTGAAACCTAACCAGTGTATTGGAGATCTTTGAAATGAAGAGTCATCCCCTTGTATTTGCTGGGCCTACTAACATGATTTCAGCTACAAATTTTACTTGTGCTGTGGTTTTGTACCAACTTCTCATGGGAAACTTGAGGGAGAATTCCTTGCTTCTAAGCACCGCCAGGCCCTGATCTGAACAAGTTTTTTTCTAGACATATCAAACTCATCAGCAGTACATGCTTTACAACAGTTTACATCTATACATTCTAGCATGACCCAGAGCAACAAAACTGTGCAACCAAGTTGTGTAGAGATAGGAACATGAAACGGAAAACAAAATAGGATGAATACAATGACAGGTCAGTGTGGGAAGAAGGAACAATAGAAAGAGGAGACAAGAACGAACTTGAAAAACAAAAGGACAAGAACAATTTTCATAAACTGCCATCTTTAAATAGATGGATGTTTCCTCCTCATTCCCTTTTGTTCTACTTACATCTCTTTCCAGCCCCTGGCAAACTTGTTTCTGTTTCCCAGCTTACTTGTTTCTGTTTCCCAGCTTTATTAGATGGGCAGACATTAACATTCATTAAGAGGCCATCTTCACAGATCTCGGTCTTGATGCAGGAAGTGTAGGATTAGAAGAAAGCCATATGAATACAGGAAAAGAGAAGAAATATAAGATACAGACACAGGACATTACGATGAAGTTGAGATCATGGCTAAATTGCCATGGCACCATGGCAGTATGTCCCAACAAGTCATTACAACTTACTGTCAAAAATATCCAGGGAGGGATTCTTTTGTGTATTTTATTTACAATCTGGTTAGTTCTATGGCTCCTTGGAAACTAATCCATTTTGTTTCTGGCATCCCAATAAATTTGCCTCTCATTGGAAAACTGGATTTCAACTATTAAATTGCTGTGCACTGTCTGTTTCCTAGATATGTATAGTAAATGTTCTTGCTAATTTGTTTGTCATATTGTTTTGTTATGAATAACACAATTGAAATTATAGAAATATACATTATCAGTCTTATAGCTGTTTTAAGAGTATTTACATTTTAATACTTACTCCAGCCTATTGTTTAATTTGCAGGCAGCGTGCATTGAGAATGGCAATGATAAATGCACGAACAAAGGCAGCAGATATGGCATCATCCTCATATCAGCGAGCTGGTCGAGCTCTTTTAATAGAAGAGAAAGAAAGCCGAATTTCTAAACTGCAGACTCTTCCCAGTAGCTTTAGTGATGCTATCTCACTGCAAGGACGCCTCCAAGCACTTGTCGCGCATAGTCGTGTGGGAGTGGTATATGAGCTGGTATCTGGAGGGAAGCCTACTAAGAACAACAACACTTAAGACATAATGGTGAGTGTGTAAGTTTGTCACTTGTCTTTTTTGTTGTGGTGATGATTGTTGTTTATGACAAGCACATCGAGCATTTCAGGGCTTGCATAGGCAAGTGTTGAGCCCTTTGTACCCTAGTCATGGTGGCCTGCTCCAGGAAAGACAAACCAAGAAACAAATCCCATGATGCTACAGCCCGTACGGGCTCCTTAGTTGTTCTCACATAGGCTGAGTGGACCTCCAACCAGCCCTCGGTTCCAGGTAAAATCCCTGACCTGTCTAGGAATCAAACTTGGGCCCTCCTGTAAGAGGCAGGATTGCCTTGACTGCAGGTCCAATTGTCCAGGATAAAGGAATGAGATGTCTCTCTCAACATTTCTAACATGAGCATCATTGTTGCAGAAACTATAAGGATTAACTTGCTTTCATGTGTACAAACCCAGCAGGACCAAAATAATTACAATGATACATTCATTCAGTCAATCAATCAGTTGCCACTGATCTGTATTTAGGGCTGTCGTTCAGGTGGCAGATGTCCTATTAGTTGTTTACCTAGTCTTTTCTGAAATAGTTTCAAAGAAGTTGGAAATTTATCGAACATCTTCCTTGGTGAGTTATTCCAGACCATAATTCCTCTTTCTATAAATAAGTATTTGTCCTAATTTCTCCTCTTGAATTCCAACTTTATTTCTGTAATAGGATCTTTCTTACTTTTAAAAACTCCATTCAAGCTTATTCGTCTGTATCAGTGTCATTCCACTGACAGATTGGAACATACCGATTATATGATATGGATATAGATTCCCTTAGGGAACCTGAATTATTTGTCCCAAATGAGAAAATTTATAATAGCTACCAATATAATGGGCCCGTTATTAGACATTATACATTTTCAGGCTAACTCATTCCTGTTGCCAGCGTTTCGCCCCAGTGTGTTAATTTGGGCACGTCAGTTGGTAAATAACACACCTACCACTAACACCTGATATAACATACGAAGGTTGGAACTTAAATAGTGGCAACTATTTATTTACAACATATACAAAAGAGTTACATGTTAGCAAACTTTACTGTCCTTCAGTGTAGTCACCAGCTTTGTGTATAACCCGTTGCCAGCGATGTGGAAGTCATAGTATACCTTTAGGAGAGCCTGTTCTGTTGATGGTGCGAATGGAGCGATCTACTGCCTGTTGAATCTCTGCAACAGTTCTGAGCTCACGAATCGTCTGGTTTCGATCACTGTCCGATAATGCGGCAAGAGCATGCGCTTATTCTTCACTGACGCTCGTAGGACGACCTGCCCGATGAATGTCCGCTACAGTTTGCCGACCACCGTTGAAGGCTTTGACCCAACGTGCCACTGTTCTGTAAGGCAATGCAGATTCCCCGCAAGCCTCTTGAAGATCTTGATGACACTGTTGTGCTGTACGACCTCTGGCACATTCAATCTTGATCCAACTCCATTGTTCCTGTTTGGAAAACATAGTGACGTTACGTTAGACCGCTAGTTCACAAGTGACTGTGTTTCTCTCACTTGTGCGCACGCAGATGATGTGGGAAGGGCGAGTCCATTTGCTCTGAGTTAAGGTAGATATGTAACCAACGTGTGCTATCAGCGACAATGTTAGATTACGTTGCATAGCGTCTCCACAGCAGTGTTACCACTATTTAAGTTCCAACCCTCGTCAATTGGATTACTTGGGTCATAATGCGTACTGGTAAGGATATTATTTTCACATAACAATTGTTTGCTTAATTGAAAAGCTATTTTAGAGCACATATCCCATTCAAACATTACATCTGTTCATAGCAGTTGATATATTGGTTGTAACTGTGCACTCAAATTTGGTACAAATCTTTTCGTAACATTTGAACATTCCCAAATAAGACTTCAGCTGTGTAATATTAGTTGGTTCTGGACATTCCTATATGGCTACCAGTAATTGGCAGAGTACAAGAAAATAGTAGCTGAGGTGGATTACAGTTACCTGAGAAATATCTTGCTCAGTTACAGTTACAAATTACTTTTTTCAACAAGTAATCAATAAAATTGCAGTATTGATTACTTCACAGAACGGCTGTTTTAAGAAGACCATTGACATTCTTTTCTGCAGGGGGCTGCAATGATACCAAAGTTTCCAAAGATTATGTACCGTATATATCTTAATTTTGTTTGTGGATTGTTTATTTTTTCTCCATAGAGATAATAAGTGGCTATCATCACTAAGTGAGACTGAGAACGATACTTTGGAACTTCCTAAATTATGTTTCCCAGAATTATTATTTTAGTGACTTTTAGAATTTTAAATAATTTGTAATATCTGTCTGTCTGTCTGTCTGTCTGTCTGTCTGTCTGTCTGTCTGTCTGTCTGTCTGTCTGTCAGTCTGTCTGTTAGGTCATCAGCCGAGAGGCTGGTTGGATCCTCAAATAGCACCACCAAAGGTTATGCGGTTATAAGGAAACCCCAAAAACCAATGGCAGCACCAAAATGAGGCATACTAGGCAAGATGAGGAGTGAGGTAGTTTGCCATTGCTTTCCTCACTGGGTCAGAAAGTACTATTGCAGCACAACTGACCCTATGAGCAGCACCTTTCATAACACTCAGATGCACTAGTCATGCTCTGAATGTCATTACTCAGCACTACCCATACCCCAGCAACTTCCATATTGTCACAGCCATGGATGTTGACTGGGACTTCGGTGGAAGCTACACTTTACTCTGGCCTGTGCCAAGAGATGGATGCAAAAGTACTGTATCCATCAAGAAATGACAGCAGGCAGAATTTGTAATATACTTTACAAAATAAATGGTTCTTGAAATTCTCATTGCTAAATAAAAATATATATTTGCATTTACTTCTTGAAATATAATTGTAATCATTATATCCTAGTATTAGATATAAGATGCATGGAAGCAGAAATGGAAGAAAAAATTATGTGATGATGAAGATAACTTTTCGGTTCTACTACATTAGAACCAGTAGCTCACCAGTGCTGGAAAGAGATAAGAAAGCACTTCATCTAGCACTGGTGAAGCTACTGGTTCTGCTGTAGTAGAACTGAAAAAGTTATCACATAATTTTTTCAATGCTATATATCTATTCCTAGAATGTAACAATTACAATTATATTTCAGTAAGTAAATTGCAAGTAAAAATATCAATTACAAGTAATTGGATTACTTTTACTCACATCCCAACTATTATGGCACCTTTCTATCCATATATGACCTTAGTATTCAACTGATTTTTCTTTAATTTGCTCTTACCTATATTAATGCATATGTTGAGCTGTTCTAGTCTAATGCTTGAAGTAAATTATGCTTACAATCCTGTAAATTTGTTCCAGAAACAATTAAATCATCCAGGTAACTGCAAACTTTAGGAAGCCCTTTCAAAATACTGTCCATATTACAGACTGAAAAATTCCCTGTGCACTGGTAACACCGAATGGGAGATGATTAATTGCAAATAACCCTCTGAGTATCTACCATTCACTTTTTTTTCTTACTATCTGATAATTTTGATGACATGTAAGCTATGGATAAATCTAACCTTGTCGCAGGTACGACATCGTAATTCGTGTAAAAACTTCAATTATTGTGTTTAATATATTTTAAGTATAGTTTATTTAATGCTAAATTATCTTTTATTAAATGTTATATATGAGTAATATACCGGTATGATTTCCTTGTAAATATGTAGTATAGAATTGTATAACCTCAAATACGTATTGTGTATAAGGTTAACCTCTAAATCTATAGAGTCGAAAGCGGTAGAAAATTCCATAATGTTCGTATGTTAGACTTATTGTACTATAATTTGGTATAAATGAAGGGTTCTGCAAACTTACTGTAAGGTTTTATTATCCAGATACATGTAGAGACATTACGAATGTTGTAGATATTTCCATGTACATTTGTAAATATTAGAGGAAAGTTCGAGTACCCATTAGACTAGCTGGTCGATCGATGTTTCGAGCGTGTTCCATTAGAGTGTTGTAAGAACTCTTCCAGAAGTCGATCATTCTAGATGGTTGATCGAACAGCTGTCAGTCAGTGAAGTGAGTTCTTAGGACTCAGGCAAGTGATGGACTGGGAGTGACTGTTGGGCTCCGAGGTGGAGTCTGAGTATTGGACTCGAGTGAGTGAGGCTGTGAATTCAAGAGAGTGCATGTTATAATGCGCGAGTCAGTGTTGTTGATATCTGTACTGGTCAAAATCGACGTCAGGGTAATCCGCTATTGAGTGTTGTATATAGTATCATTTGCGACTGTGTATAATTGTGTGTTGTGACGTACAGTGTAAATAAAGTAATATATGTAAGGAAACGAACGTGTTCTCCTGTGCTATTTATTTACATAAAATAAAATCGCAACGTAGAACGATAACCTGCAAAAAGTCCCGCAAATTAGAAATATCAGCTAAACGAGGAAGTGGATACCTGTCATGTACTCTACTCTGAGTTACTGTATTCTTATAATCATTGCATTTTATTTATTTAATTATGTTAGAAACATAATATATGAAAGCAAAGATATTAAAATAAAATACCATATACGCGAATAATTCCCGCATATTTTGAAAAAAAAATTGAGGCACGAAGTTGGGGTGCAGGTTTTATTTGCGCCAATGTTGGCAACACGCTCCTGACTCACCTTGTTTTCCATATTGGATGTACAGTTATGCTTTGTGTAACCGCAGATGGAAGAAAACTGCCCCCATATGTCATATTTAAGTGGAAAGCAATTCAGACTTTTAATTTAAAACTGCCTTTACTTTTAAAAAATAGTACTATACACAGTAATTTAAATTCAAAATTTCTCCGTGTCATGATAGAATGCATCTTGTGGAACGTAGAGGGGTAGTTTTCCACACTTTCACTCACTTCGGTGTGTTGACAGTTTGTTTCATAGCTGCTAAGTTCAAGTGAAATCGTAATTCTTTTGTATTCCGAGTTTTAAGGAACGCCCCAGTATCATGTAACAGTCAGTGTGCGAAGAAGCAGAATCCACGAACACTGGCGATTCACTTTGACGATGCCGACATTTGACGAAAAAGCGTGGCTCATAATTATAATCAATTCGTACACAACAAACAATATTGTCAATGCCAATGAAACTGAATTTTTTTTATGCCTAGCCCAAACTGACTTTTTAAAAGGAAATGGGGTCACTGTACTGTGTTGGAATGCAGACGGAACTGAAAGACATCCTCCCCTCATCATAGGAAAGTTCGATAAGCCACGATGTTTTAAGGGCATTGGATACTTTCCATGCAAATACGAGGCATCTAAAAATGCATACAGTACAGTAATCCAGTGAATAAAGTACTTGCACAGGGGAGCCAGCATAGACTACTTGTCTTTAATTTCTTTCGTTGCATGAGGTTATGTTTGTCGATGAGTTATCCAAGTGCATTATTTTAATACTGTCAATGCACCTTGTTGGATACATTTTGGAAATAGTTCTTTTCCATTGCATTCTAAAGGTTTAAAGTGTGAATCAATGTTAGTTGCATATTAACGGATCTTAGAATATTTTTTTTTCGTCGCCATAAGACCTATCTGTGTCGGTGTGACGTAAAGCCACTAGCAAACAAAGAAAACAAAAAACAAAAGAATATTTTTTGACGCGGCAAGGGTTGGCATTTCTGAGGTACAAGTTGGCGGTTAATTTGAAGTCCGATTTCTGCATCCCAACGACATTGAATTAATGAGGTTTTACCATATCGCAAAACTAACATCCGAGTTTGCCGGTGTGTGTTTTTCAACTGTTTACATTGCACGAAAAAGAATTATCTACCCCTGGCCGTGTTAATATCCGTGTAAAGAAAAGACCGTTTGTGAAAAGTGTTTTAGGCATGGTGTGTAACAAATTTGTAAGTAATTTAGGAGAGGATAATAGTGATGCAAGAGACTACTAATTTTTCGATCTACAGGGAATCGAGCCTACTGCAAGTTCAGATTAATGAAATACCTAGACCTACTTGATAATCTTCGTGGCAAATATATTTTATAGCAGCGATAGTGTATTTCTCAAACATGTTCAGGCAAAGCAGCTACATACGTAAATTTACACGTTCATATTTGCGTAAAGACCACGTGGATCTCTCGGAGTGATACGAAATGTTTGTTTATGCCTACATTACTCTTTCAATGGAAGGGATTTTAGTTCAATTAAAAATAGGAGAGGATTTCCACCAATCAATACTTATTTATTGTATATATTAAACTACAGGACCGGTTTCGACCTCATATTCAAGGTCATCTTCAGCTGAACCATATATACATATTAATATAATGAAGCTTTGATTAAGATTGTGGTGTTGAAGGAATGCCATATGATGATGATGTACATTTAGTTACATACAAATGGGGCACGTCTTAGCGTGAGCTGGCGTATATGTCATTCTGTGCAATATTGCAACTGTATGTCTAAAATGTTGAAGGTCTTAAAACTAGTGTATAAAACACGTCTTTTCCTAAACTAACTTATATATATGTACAAGATAAAAACAATACATAAAAACACTTCATGTACATGAACATTCGTTCTTGCTTGGTGGTCAATACATCGACTAACTTCCGTATTTAAGTCTTATTCACAGTTGTACACTTCAGCTGCTATTCATAGAGTTTGTAAAATTGCATGGATAAAAGTTTTGTCTTCCTGTGCGTATGTGAGATAAAACACTTTCAATTTAAAAAGGGTGCCAAATGTATGGATGAAATTCAAGTAAAATATGTTCAGCTCTGCTGTGTGTGTTGCCCTTTTATAAGAACCAGTTCATGTTTACTTATTGGCGTCCGTAAATTTGGGTGACATTGGTTTCAAAGTAGTGGCTCCTTTCCCATTTGTAGCTGTGCAATGATGTTATGTTTATTGTTGTTGGTGTAGCTGAGTTGTGTTTGACATGTACATTACAAGCTCACATGTCAAACACAACTCAGCTACACCAACAACAATAAACATAACATCATTGCACAGCTACAAATGGGAAAGGAGCCACTACTTTGAAACCAATGTCACCCAAATTTACGGACGCCAATAAGTAAACATGAACTGGTTCTTATAAAAGGGCAACACACACAGCAGAGCTGAACATATTTTACTTGAATTTCATCCATACATTTGGCACCCTTTTTAAATTGAAAGTGTTTTATCTCACATACGCACAGGAAGACAAAACTTTTATCCATGCAATTTTACAAACTCTATGAATAGCAGCTGAAGTGTACAACTGTGAATAAGACTTAAATACGGAAGTTAGTCGATGTATTGACCACCAAGCAAGAACGAATGTTCATGTACATGAAGTGTTTTTATGTATTGTTTTTATCTTGTACATATATATAAGTTAGTTTAGGAAAAGACGTGTTTTATACACTAGTTTTAAGACCTTCAACATTTTAGACATACAGTTGCAATATTGCACAGAATGACATATACGCCAGCTCACGCTAAGACGTGCCCCATTTGTATGTAACTAAATGTACATCATCATCATATGGCATTCCTTCAACACCACAATCTTAATCAAAGCTTCATTATATTAATATGTATATATGGTTCAGCTGAAGATGACCTTGAATATGAGGTCGAAACCGGTCCTGTAGTTTAATATATACAATAAATAAGTATTGATTGGTGGAAATCCTCTCCTATTTTTAATTGTGCAATTGTCAATATGGAAATGAAGATTATAGATTACGAATTTTAGTTCATTTATTTTCTTCAAAATGAGCCTTCCTAAAATTAGGGTGCAGGGATTATTCAGCGGCGGGGATTATTCATGTAAATACGGTACATCCAAAAACTGGTACAGGTAGACCTCGTTATACGCGATAGTTACGTTCCGCGGAATTGCCGCGGATACCGAATTCGCGTAAATCGAGAGTAATTTCATATGTAAAATATAGGGTTAGGTTTCCGTTTACTCACATATTAAGTAAAATGGCAGAGATTTTTAGTATTTTTACCAAAAATAACCATTATCATGTTTATGAAATGCATTTTAATGCAAACTTTATACACTTAAAAGTTTAACACTGAAAAACACAATAATAAACTATACTCTACCTACAACTTCTTAGCTTTAGTTTGAATAGCAGCTCCAGAGAGAGGCACGTGTTGTTGGTTGTGATGCTGAATCCAAACCATTCTTCCCATCGCTTCCGAGCGAGACTTGGTCACAGTAGTCACACTTAAGTTAGTAGATGATTGAGCAGTTTTTGGAATTAATTCCGCATTGTCACGAATTGTTCTCACAGTGGACTCACTAAGTCCCGAAGCTTGCTAAATGTCAACAATACGCTCAACTTTCTCACAGTGATCAAAAACTTCTTTGTTTTTAAGGAATACGACTTTGGTACACGCTTCTTTCCTTCGACGGACACACTTCCTTTCCTTTTACGTGGCATATTAAGTACGAAACTTGTCAAGTGCAACTTCACAGCTCTACTGACCGGAACTGACGATTCACGTCTCGACAAACACGACAGAAGATGCGCGTAGATATGCGCTTGCCCCGTTTAACCCCGGCGCGCGACGTAGTGTACGTTACAGAGTTCAGCACGCATGTCTGTACCCGCCTTAAGGAATTACAGCTTCCCCATACTGTTAACAGATGATAGCACTAGGCTTAAAACCAAAATCGCGTATATGCAAAATCGCGGATAACGAATCCGCGTATAACGGGGTTTACCTGTACATACTACAAGCATATCATTTCTGGAAACTGGGTAATATCACATCATATGGCCCTACTCTACACATATAAAATTTAAATGTAATGTTGTTAGTATCTAGCCAATTCGCACGCATCCTTTGTGACATCAGTCAAGTTCCGAGGAGAACATAAAGTTGGGCACAACTTGTGAACAAGGAGATGGTTCATGCTCCTCACTGCATTCACATAGTGATAGGATTTTAATATTGAAACAATTTTCCTCAAGGAAAAAAAAAAAAAAAGGTATATCTTAGACGATGCCAGAAATAGAACTGTTGAGATTTTAAAGTGCTTTTTAAAGTAATTATTTTATTTTAAGGTTTTATGTGGTTCATGGTTCATGGTTCATGGTGTGGGTTACTGTAGTCACGTCCTAGTTCGTGAACCATGGGCAACGGCTGAGTGGCCTAGTAAGTAGTCCTGAGAGTCGGGATACCAGTTGTTACGGAATGGGAGTGGGCATCTCAGACATATTCTCAATCATGGCCTGCCTTATGCTTAGGCGGCTAGGGCTACACAATGCACCGGTGGTCCCTAACCCATTAGAGGAGAGGTCCTCAGTTGGACTACGTGTGAGTAGGGTAGCATCCTGCTTCATGAATTTACCGAGCTCAGAACATTTTAAGCAAGCCTCGGACCTATGGGAGTAATGGAGTCCCACTCCCATTTTACAGGCGAGGGACTCCTTGGAAACAACTTGGCGAACGAAATGGAATTCGATGGGGAGTTATCAATATTAATGGGGCTTATGGAAGAAAGACAGTATAACTGGCTGAGTCAGCAAAGAGGATGCATCGAGATGTGCTAGGAGTAAGTGATATTCGGGTAAGGGGAGATAACTAGGAATAGATAGGAGATTATAAAGTGTACTTGACGGGTGTTAAAAAGGGAAGGGCAGAGTCTGGGGTAGGGCTGTTCATCAGGAACACTATTTCATGCAGCATAGTTTCTGTTAGGCATGTAAACGGGTGATGATGTGGGTAGATTTGGCAGTTGGAGGAATTAGGATAAGAATTGTCTCGGTGTATTGACCATGTGAGGGTGCAGATGAGGATGAAATTGACAAGTTTTATGAAGCATTGAGTGACATCGTAGTCAGGGTCAAAACCAAGGATAGGATAGTGCTAATGGGTGATTTTCAATGCGAGAGTTGGAAATAGAACTGAAGGATATGAAAGGATGATTGGTAAATGTGGGGAAGGTATGGAAGCTAATAGGAATGGGAAGCTTTTGCTGGACTTGTTGTGCTGGTATAGGTTTAGCAGTTACGAATACATTCTTTAGGCATAAGGCTATTCACCGCTACACACGAGAGGCTAGAGGTACCAGATCCATAATAGACTATATTTTAACCGACTTCGAATTCAGGATGAAATAGACCAGTTATCTGATCTGCAGTTAACTAAGTATCTCTATGTCTAGGATAGAGAAAGTGAAATCTGTCTGCAAACGAATAAGGGTAGAAAATATCCAGGACGAGGAAGTTAGACAGAAGTACATGGATATAATTAGTGAGAAGTTCCGAACAGTGAACAGGTTCAGGATATAGAAAGTGAATGGGTGGTATACAGGGATGCTGTAGTAGTAACAGCAAGGGAATATCTAGGAACAACTATGTGTAAAGATGGAAAAAAGTGAAGATCTTGGTGGAATAATGAAGTGAGAGCAGCTTGCAAACGTAAAAAGAAGGCTTATCAAAAATGGCTCCAAACAAGGGCTGATGCTGACAAGGAATAGTAGTAGATGAATGAAACAGAGCGAAACAAATAGTTGTTGAATCCAAAAAGAAGTCGTGGGAAATTTTGGTAATAACCTGCAAAGGCTAGGTCAGGCAGCAGGGAAACCTTTCTGGACAGTAATAAAGAAAGGAAGGGAGGGAAAAAGGAAATGAACAGTGTTTTGGGTAATGCAGGTGAACTCATAATAGATCCCAGGGAATCACTGTGCAGGTGGAAGGAATATTTTGAAAATATTCTCAACGTAAAAGGCAATCTTCATGGTGGTGTCGCGAACAACGGAACTCATGTGGAGTTGGAAAATGGTGTCGGTGAAATTACGCTTGAGGAAGTGGAAGGGATAGTAAATAAACTCCATTGTCACAAAGCAGCAGGAATAGATAAAATTTGACCTGAAATGGTGAAGTGTAGTGGGAAGGCAGGGATAAAAGTGCTTCATAGAATAATAAGTTTAGCATGGAGTGTTGGTAAGGTAATTCCCAGATTGGTCAAAAGCAGTAATTGCACCTATCTATAAGCAAGGGAACTGGAAGGATTGCAATATCTATCGAGGTATCTCGTTGATTAGTATACCAGGCAAGGTATTCACTGGCATCTTGAAAGGGAGGGTGCGATCAGTGGTTGAGAGGAAGTTAGATGAAAACCAGTGTGGTTTCAGACCACAGAGGGGCTGTCAGAATCAGATTTTCAGTATGCACCAGGTAATTGAAAAATGCTACGAGAGGAATAGAGAGTTGTGTTTATGTTTCATAGATCTAGAGAAAGCATATGACAGTGTACCGAGGAAAAAGTTTTCACCATACTGGGGGACTGTGGGTTAGAGGATAGATTATTAAAATCAATCAATGGCAATTATGTTGACAATTGGGCTGCAGTGACAATTGACGGTTGCACGAGTTCTTGGTTCAGGGTACTTACAGGGGTTAGATAAGGCTGTAATCTTTCACCTTACCCCCTGTGGGTGGGGGACGCAGATGAAAAATACACCCACGGTATCCCCCGCATGTCGTAAGAGGTGACTAAAAGGCGCCCCAGGGGGTCTCAACTTGGGTGGTTTAACGATCACGGGGCCCTTAGCTGAGTCGTGGCATTGCTTCCACTTACTTGTGTCCGACTTCTCACTTTCTTCGATCCTATCCAACCTCCCTTGGTCAACTCTTGTTCTTTTCCGACCCCGGCGGTATTAGAGCATTTGAGGCCTAGGGAATCTTTCATTTTTTGAAGTGACGGATCCCTTCTTTTACTTCTTTTTCTCTCTCTACCCCCTGTGGGTGAGGGTCGCAGACGAAGAATACATCCACAGTTTCCCCTGCCTGTCGTAAGAGGTGACTAAAAGGGACGACCAAGGAATGATTGAATTAAAACCATAAAATTACTTGTGGTTAGTACCATCACATGGGGACAGCCGTGGGTCGCCTTTACTTGCGACTAGTACCACTATGTTAGGTACACAATAGGTTTGTGATTAGTAGCAACAGTGAGTGGTTCACTGTGGGTTTCCAGTACCTGTTATTAGTACCACTATATCAATACATTTATTTACATACTATCATTCACAGTACCGGTTTCGACCCTTTAAGGGTCATCCTCAGCTGACAATTACAAATATAGTTCTTATACTGAGTAAGGGACCCAAACATAATTGGGGAAACAATTCAGTCTTTCAAAATATCACTACAGTCATTACAGAAACTGAAAACGCCGTAAATAAAATACCTCATGAACAATGCGATGAAATTAGATACGAAATTAGGAAAAGATTACCACAGTATATTAACGAAATCAGTAAGGAGAACAGCAACCAAGGTACCAAGAACAATATACAGATTAAAAAACTCAAAAACAAAATCAAACAGAACAATTTACTAATAACTAAAGCAGATAAAGGCAACACAAAACTGTCATCATGGACAAAGACGAGTACATAGCCAAAACCAAAATCTGTTTCCAAGATGAAACTTTTCAAATCAAAAGTAAAGACCCTACTAACAGCATCCAAAGAAATCTAAAAACATTACTAAAAAAAACACCCATTTTCTTCTAAACGAACAAGAAACTGCAAAACTCATTACAATGAACCCAGGACTACCAACCGCTAGAGCATACCCGAAAATTCATAAGGACAACGTCCCGATGAGACCTATAATAAACTACAGACCGAGTCCAACTTACAAACTGTCACAATTTACCCAAACATTCCTCAAAAAACACTACGTATTTTTAGCCAAAAAATCAATATGAAATTCAATAGAATTCTGCAACACTACAAAAGAAATAAAAATAGAACAACACCATAGACTAGCATCATATGACATAATAAACATATACCCGAATATACCCACGCAAAAAAACATAAAAATAATGGAATCTAATCTCAAAAACCACAGCAAACTCAGTACCCTAGAAATAGAAGAGTTCATAAAATTACTCCATTTTGCTATCAATAACAATTATTTTAAATTTCATGACACCATATATCACCAGCAAGGTTTACCAATGGGATCCCCAACATCAGGTATATTAGCTGACATCTATATAGACTATATAGAACATCAAGAAATCAAAAAAAAAATAGACAAGATTCTTTTCTGGTGTAGATTTGTTGATGATGTATTTGTCATAATAGATACACTAATGAAACCAGAATTTTAGAACAATTAAATGAAAGAGATCCGCATATAAAATTCACCATGGAAACAGAAAATAATCACACCATAAACTACCTAGACATATCTATAACCAGGCACGATAATCATCTAACATACAAAATGTACAGAAAGCCCACACATACATCCAACACAATAAACATAGATTCCACCCACCATAACGCACACAAGAAAGCAGCATACTATAGTATGATATATAGAGCCTTTAATATACCACTAACAAAGGAAGAACTAAACAAAGAATTCAACTTGATCCATGAAATAGCCAGACAGAACGGATATAAAAAGAAATGATCAACAAAATCATATACAAAATAAAAAATCAACCCAAATCCAAATTAATCAGAACTGAAAAAACCAAGAAAGATTGCATACTGTTCACCTACAACACCAATATATATACCATAACGAACATCTTCAAGAAACGAGGCCTAAAAATAGCTTATAAAACTACATACAGTAATGCCAGCATCCTACATAATTCCAAATCCATTAACAATAAAAATCAATATAGCCACTCAGGAGTCTATCGCATGAAATGTAATGACTGTGAAGCCAGTTACATTGGACATACTGGGAGGAACTTCCAGATACGTTACAATGAGCATATCAATGCAATAAAACATAGACATTTTTCAGCCATAGGACAACATATCGAAGATTACAAACACAAATTTACAAATATTGAAAATGACATGCAAATACTAAGTACTAACCCCAAGAGCCCCTTACTCAGTATAATGGAAGAATTTTATATAAATCTAGATCAATATGTCAACCCAAACTTTAATTTGAACGAAATTACAGAAAAAACCAACATTCATTTTGATGCCGTCATCCCCCTTCTAAAAAACAATTACCTAAAAAGAGTTAAGAAGCAACACCCCCAGAGACACCCCCCACTCCAGTCTCACTCCCCCAGTAGCCGCTCCCTCTACCCCTTCAGACTTCCCCTCTGCAGCCACAAGCAGCAGCTCTAGACAAACACGCAACAGTACTCGACGTGCTGCCGTGTAATGCACAACAGTGTCAACATACAGAGTAAGTACAACACACACTCTTACACCTCTAACAAAAAACCTAATAGACGCAACTTCTCACACACTTCGTTTTCTACTTACAGATAAATACGGCCTACAACATAAAAGGAAGAAGCCTTCACGCTATCTTTCAAAATCAAGATATTAAGTATTGTAAAACAAATTGACACTTGATAATATTATACAACACCAAATTAAGGAGCACGTCGCAAAAACAATTTTTATTGTTACTATCAACTCGGCATTGGTTTATATTATGAGTCTTGTACATATATATTGAATATGCCTCAAATTGAATGCTAGACAGCTACCCAATTCTTCAAAACAGTGTCCAAGTCACTTCAAGACGCCCATACTACCAGCAGAAGAACACGGTGAAACAAACAATATAGTTATTACAAGAATAAACCCTCGAAATGTTTTAACCAATTAGCCATATGTTTTAACGCAAAATACCGGGCGAGTTGGCCGTGCACGTAGAGGCGCGCGGCTGTGAGCTTGCATCCGGGAGATAGTAGGTTCGAATCCCACTATCGGCAGCCCTGAAAATGGTTTTCCGTGGTTTCCCATTTTCACACCAGGCAAATGCTGGGGCTGTACCTTAATTAAGGCCACGGCTGCTTCCTTCCAACTCCTAAGCCTTTCCTATCCCATCGTCGCCATAAGACCTATCTGTGTCGGTGCGACGTAAAGCCCCTAGCAAAAAATTAACGCAAAATAGTGGACACTTCAAGAATACTACTATCAGTGCGTACATAGCATTGCAAGTTTTAATTTTTACGCTGATCAAAACAACAAAAATATTTGCAAATGACATGTCCTTTTATACTACGTAACCCTTTTACAATCCAAGAAGAGAGGACTTATTTTACTATTTTAATTGTATCATTTGTTTTAGACAGTCTGTTGAATTGGACAATTGTCACGAATGTACAACATTTTCCACTGTGATGTTTTAAGAACTATATTTATAATTGTCAGCTGAGGATGACCCTTAAAGGGTCGAAACCGGTACTGTGAATGATAGTATGTAAATAAATGTATTGATAAGGTGGAGGCTTCAGTATCAATCTTATGTTGTAGTACCACTATATGCGGTACATAACAGGCTTACATTGCCTGTGATTTGTACCATTAAGTGAGAAACACCACGGGTCTGGGCATTGCTGTGATTAATACCACTATATGAACGACACTGTTCGACACTGTTGGTGTGCGTTGCCTGTGATATGTACCCGCTATGTGAGGAACACCACGGGATAGTACGAGTTCCTGTGATTAGTACACCCATGTGAGGTGCACCCTGGGTTCGCTTTGCCTACAAGTGGCACCATTATGTGAGAAACACCATAGGTCTGCGTTACCTGTACGACGTACAAACTTGTGAGTAGTACCATAATATTTGGAACACCGTGAGTTTACGCTGCCTTTGATTAGTACCGCAACTTGAGAAGTACCATGGTTCTACTTACTAGCGATAAATGCCATTATGAGAGACCGTTGACGTGGATATTGAACACCTTTAGACAATGAGCATCATCGATTCAGGATTGTTCTTTGGAAATAGTCCCTCGGTCAGTCATATAGTTTCTGGGAACACCACGGGTCTGGGCATTGCCTGTGATTAATACCACTATATGAGCGACACTGTTGATGTGCGTTGCCTGTGATATGTACCCACTATGTGAGGAACACCACGGGATAGTATGAGTCCCTGTGATTAGTACACCCATGTGAGGTGCACCATTGTGGGTCGGATTCACTGATTGTTTTAAATTCATATTCATCCATTCATTATTCATCATTGCGTTTTGAATTCTGGTCAGTGGATGAATTTTGGACTTTAAAATTTTCATTGCATTTCATCTCATTTTGTACCATTAGGGGCCGATAACCTAGATGTTAGGCCCCTTTAAACAACAAGCATCATCATCATCATCATCATCATCAATCTTTCACCTTTGTTGTTCGTAGTTTACATGGATCATCTGCTGAAAGGTATAAAGTGGCAGGGAGGGATTGAGTTAGGTGGAAATGTAGTAAGCTGTCTGGTCTATACTGACAACTTGGTCTTAATGGCAGATTGTGCTGAAAGGCTGCAGTCTAATACCTTGCAACTTGAAAATAGGTGTAATGAGTGTGGTATAAAAATTAGCCTTTCGAAGACTAAATTGATATCGGTAGGTAAGAAATTTAACAGAATTGATGTCAGATTGGTGATACAAAGCTGGAACGGGTAGATAATTTCAAGTATTTAGGATGTGTGTTCTCCCAGGATGGTAATATAGCAAGCGAGATTGAATCAAGTGCAGTAAAGCTAATGCAGTGAGCTTGCAGTTGCGATCAACAGTATTCTGTAAGAAGGAAATCAGCTCCCGGATGAAACTATCTTTACATCAGTCTGCTTTCAGACCAACTTTGCTTTATGGGAGTGAAAGCTAGGTGGACTCAGGATATCTTATTCATAAGTTAGAAGTAACAGACATGAAAGTAGCGAGAATGATTGCTGGTACAAACAGGTGGGAACAATTGCAGGAGGGTACTCGGATTGAGGGAATAAAAGTTAAGTTTAAGCTGTACGCATAAACAGGCTTCTGTGGTGGATTCATGTGAGGCGAATGGAGGAGGATAGGTTACCTAGGAGAATAATGGACTTATGGAGAGTAAGAGAAGTAGAGGGAGACCAAGACAACAATGGTTAGACTCAGTTTCTAACGATTTAAAGATAAGAGGTATAGAACTATATGAGGCCACAGCACTAGTTGCAAATAGAGGATTGTGGCCATAGAGTTAGTAAATGAAACACTAGAGGTAGCATTGGCGCTGCAGTCGCGAAGTTGAATGAGCTGGATTGTTTGGCACTGTCACTACTGACGCTTCCCGATAAATTGAAGTGTATACTTCTTTGAAGGAAAATGTCAGCCTCCTGTGCAGCTTATGGCTGCATAAAGAGGTTCACAAAAGGCCATAGCATATCATTTCACAGGTATTTTCCTTGAAATTCATTTCTGTACGTATAAAATAATACTTTGCATTACACTCATTGTCATGTGAATTGGCCTACTTGGGCTGACTTCGCGACTGATTCCCCTGTCGGCGTGAATGAGATTCTTTGGTTCTTACCTTGAAGACTGAAATTAATGTTTTACGAAATATAAGGGATAACATTTTCCTTTCACTGAATGGCCATGTGCATGATACCGAGCGAGTGGCTGCAGGCTTTAGGTCACGTAGCTGTCAGTTTACATTCAGGACATAGTGGGTTTGAACCCCACTGTCGGCAGCCCTGAAGATTGTTTCCAATTCTCACACCAGGCAAATGCTGGAGCTGTACCTTAATTAAGGCCACAGTCGTTTTCTTCCCACTCCTAGCCCCTTCCTGTCCTATAGTCATCATAAGACCTATGTGTTAGGCATAGATATAAAGGATAATTTAATAAAAAACCACCTATTCAATACTTTCCACGTTTAATGTGGTTATTATCTACATGATTTTATGTAGACTTACAGTATTTAGATCAGGTACATGTTTCACCCATTATTTTGGGCATCTTCAGCCTGTATACAACCTTTAGGTCAAGGTTTGGGACCTTTTTAACCAATATAAACATACCAATATATACAATATATACAAACATTAATGAACTCTTAAGACGGGTAACATAAGTTAATACAGTTAAGTTTTTTGGTCCTAATCTATCTAATTTGAAAAATGTCCAAAACTAAAATGGATTTTCCTTTTGGTAAAGAGGATTACATACCAGGGTTTATGTGACCCCTATATCGAATCATGTTCTTGACGTACCGTGTCTGTTGACAGGATGTGTCGTCAACAACAAGTGGAGATTTGAACTGATTGTTGATTGTAGGTTGGTCAAGATTGAAAATATAAATTTAAATTAAATGTGTTTTAACTTGGCAGTTCTATTCTGGTTAACTTAAAAGGTTCAAAAATAAAATGAAATGGATCTTCTTTTTTTATCATAAGTCTTGAGAAAGGATGATATTAAAACTGGGGCTTATTTGACCCATGATTTTCATTTTCATGTTCTTGACGTAACTAATATTTAAATGTGTTGTCATGCACAAGTGGATTGTTATAGGTAGACTGGTCGAGAACGTTGTTGTGAATGAAACTGTTAGCGTCTTGACATTGGGTCTCATGTAACGTCAAGGAATTGACAAGAGTACAATATTAAGCTGTTTCTTAGTTTTCGGCTGCTGCTTAATTGAGAAGCAACATCCTAGACACTTGATACAGTCTTGTATGAATATTGTTCCCGTTGATGTGTTGCTTGGTCTTTGGGAGGGATCTTAAGAATATCTGTAATGAAGTAGAAAAGTAATATTGAATTAAAAATTTAGAGCACGTGTTGTGATAAAATGTGTTAAACTAACACCTCTTAACTGTAAAATGACTTAGTTGTTCAATTCATACTAGATGGACCTGTCTGTTCTGGCAGCGCCTGTCTTATCAACATTTCTACTCCTGGTGTTGTACTGGTGCGGTAATGGAGGGGCGGGGCATGGAGGGAGAGTGGGGGTAGGCTGGTCTATGGGCGTGTGTGCTATTGCTGGAGGGGAGTTTCTAGAAGCGATATGGGCGGGTTTAACTTTTGGCATGGTGGATGAAACATTTGAGTGTGGAGATTTAAAAAATTGAGGGATTTGTTTTGATTTGAATTCACGATATTAATTAATCTAGGTGTTAATTCGTACAAAGGATTTTTAATTTCATTGACATCGTTGAGATTTTTATTTTTATTGTAGGTTTGGTCTAAAAAGATGTGTAGATTTTCCAGTTCATTCATTAATTTCCCTTTACCTATGCTTCTAATGATGGTAAGATCTTTCTCTATGGATGTAAAGTGATGGCCCGTTTCTCTCATATGTTGGCTCATCGCTGAGTACTTATTGTGTTTTTGAGCGTTATAATATTCCAGATATCTCGTGTTAAAGCTCCGGCCAGTTTGACCGATATAAGAAAATTCACATTGTGTACATATTAGTTTATATATGCCGGACCTTGAATAATAGTTGCTATTGTGATTGACCTTGTTGTGGTTAAAAAGTATGTTTCGATTGGTGTTAACTGTCCTGAAGGCTATATTAATATTGTGCTTCTTTAAAGTATTTGCGATCTGATGGATGGCTGGGTTGTTATATGTAAATGTGGCGAAACTAGTTTATTTAGGTTTTTCTGGGACGAGATTAGTGGACAATTTAATTTTGATTTTATTAATCAAACGGTTGACCATATCTATTTTAAACCCATTGAGTTGAGCAAGATTCCTTATGTACTTCAGTTCAATTTAAATTTAGACCTATGTGTCGGTGTGACGTAAAGCAAATTGGTACAAAAAAGAAAATAAGGAAAGATGTGCATGATAGCCCGGAATTGTGGTCCGTTTGTCACTTTTTGTGTGTATTTATAGTAGGCCTATTAAAAGCTATTGAATATATTTTCTGTATATACAGTTTGTTGCTTTCCTTTCCTACAATACGTGTAGCAGTCCCCGTTCATACCTTACCACATTTTCCAATTTAGAGACTAGATGTGCAACACCGTGTGAACATCTGAGTCCTTTACTTTCGTCAATATTATTATTCCTTTAAATGTCACATAGGACTATATGCAAGCATAATGTATTATTGACTGAACGAGTTGGCGGTGCGGTTAGGGCCACGCAGCTGTAAGCTTGCTTTCGGGAAATGGGTTAAAACCCTACTCTAGGCAGCCCCGAAGATGGTTTTCTGTGGTTTCCCATTTTTACACCAGGCAAATGCTGGGACAGTACCTTAATTAAGCCCACGGACGCTTCCTTCCCTTTCCTAACCTATCATCGCCGTAAGGCCTATCTGTGTCGGTGCAATATAAATCAAATTGTAAAAAATATTGTACGTATTTCTTCAATTCTCTTCAATCATATAATTTACCACACTTCCTTTCCATTAACGGAAATCATTTTACAAGTTAAAATCTTAAAGCAAATCATATATTTCAGGAAAAGCTAAATAAAAACTCCATAATAGGCCGAAACCACAACCGAGTCTCATATTTTCACTTTAAATCACGTTTAGAAAACATCAACAGTAATAATAATAATACTAATAATACTAATAATAATAAAAACAATAATGGTGATGATGATAATAAAAATGGCTTTACGTCCCACTACATACTTGCACGGTTTTCGGAGACGCTGAGGTGTCAGAATTTTTTCCTATGGGAGTTCCTTCATGTGCCGCTAAATCTATATATTTACAAGAGGCTGACTTATTTGAGCACCTTCAAGTATCACTGGACTGAGCCAAGCTCGAACCTGCCAACTTGGACTCAGAAAGCTAGGGGCTAAACCGGCGATGATAATATTTTGTCTACTTTACCCCAAAATCTCGCCAACATTTTTAGGCCTAAAATCTCGCTCATCCGCTTCGTACGAGAGAGGACATTTTCGGTCGTTGGGCAGAATTATACCAAAATTCTGGTCATTTACACAAAAAATAGCGAAATATACGAGCCCTCCTTCTAAACGTATGTTGTTACAAGCCTTAATATGAACCGTAAATTGATTTTTGTTACTTAACTGCACCTGAACACCATCCTCTTTTATTACGCATTTAATCCTGTATTCATGCTTTTTGGGCTTTCTTTTTTACTGGAGAGAAGCATCACATGTATACTGTAGTATCTGAAAATATTGACATGTAAGAATTTTAAACCTTATGTATATCCACACAGTTTTAAAAGGCCCCGATTTACATTGATGAGTACGGCGGAATGAGCTTTTTGCCAAACAGCTGCGATTTCAACATACTCCGTTCGCTACACTGTTTCTCTCGTAGACGGTGGCGCCAATGCTACCTCTAGTGAATCGTTTACTAACTCTATGATTGTGGCGACATTTAGTAAATTCACAGAGGCTTGCAGACTCGCACGCTGAAAGGGGTAACGGTCTACCCATATAATGATGATGTATGTATGGATGTTTATGTGTTGTAAATTTAAGCATCTCCTTAGGGATTTTGTCATGTTTTTTTATTATCACTGAAGAAGAGAATAGATCTATTTCTTGAAACATGTACAATTGGTGGTATGAATTAAATTAGTAACCAGTATATACTAATTGTATAATCAGTTGTATCGACAGGCAGACCTTTATTAGCCCTGTTCCTCGCAGGTTGATAAATCATAAATACAACTCTTCATTCCTTGTGGGTGGGGCTGATCATTAGTATAGGTGTTAAAAAAGTAGAGGAGCTAGCACACCTCTTTGTGAAAGACCATTCTTCAATTCCCTCCATCTGCTGTGCTGGCCTTGAAATTCAACAAAAATCTTCTGTTCTGCAGAAAGCAGTCAATCATTTGAGAATTAGTTTGTAGTCCTTAGCTATTCTATACAGTTTACATTGCAGTAAACTATGGTATTGCATAATCTAAGAGAATCTTCTTCCATGCCCTTCTTTGATATCACTACAAGCAGAGATTCCCACTCACTGGATCTATCTTCAGTCCATAATCCATATTCAACTGAAGTAATAATTTTTGCTCACTAACTTTAAATATCATGCTGTAAGGTATGTTGTTTTATGTCTTATAAATTGGAACCACTGCTTCCTGTAAAGGAATATGTGCCACAAAATCATTAATACATGAAGACGAATCATGTGACAGAACTTTTGAAATTTGGGAGGTAGTGGGTTCGAACCCCACTGTCGGCAGCCCTGAATATAGTTTTCCATGGTTTTCTATTTTCATACCAGGTATATGCTGGGGCTGTACCTTAATTAAGGCCACGACTGCTTCCTTCCCACTCCTAGCCCTTTCCTATCCTATTGTCGCTATAAGACTTATCTGTATCAGTGCAATGTAAAGCAAATTGTAAAGAAGTTTTGTAAATCTGTTAGAATATCAGTAATCTCTGTTTCCTCTCTAACAAGGTTTACAGCAAATAAATTGTTTCCATTTTGTAAACAATATGTTCAGCTAATTCTGGCCCAGCAATGGAACAGGTAAACAGTTCTGAACAATAATGACTTTTAACAAGTATCGCTCACTTTATCTATTTAGCAGTTGCTTGACCTGTTACATTAAAAAAAATATTTGATGCAGTCGTTAAGGATATTTTACATTTTTATATTTTAACCAAATTTTTGAAATATTTTTGAAAAATGTGCTTCGCTAAGAGATGAAACTGAAGGTTAAGTCTAGTTGCACCAAAACATTTTGACGCACATCCTCGCTCTAAACTCGGCTTTCAAGTTTATCTTGCAGTGTGTCGTTTATAAACTTCCCAAAGTCACTTAATTCAACATTTAATTTATGTAGGTATTTTGTATTCGTACAATATCGTGACAGATGGTACGTGCAACTTTTATACAGTTATCTTGATTCTCATGTTACTAGAGAAATCTTTGATCCATTTGTCGAATTTGACAGTGGTCATCCATGCATTTCTGTTGTTCCTGTACACAACGTAAACCAATGGGTTAAAAGTTTAGTTACACCGAGATTCAGGAGACTTTTCACTCACTATCACCTCTCTTTTATCACTTCCCCTAGCATTAGTTCAAAACACAATGGTTATTCTGTCCTTGGATTTCTTGCAACCCCTTACAGTAGCTTTGACACTGTATTATCAGGTTGCATATGATAAAATAAAGCATTTTCATTGTCATTTTTAATGATTGCTGGAAGATTTTCGCTGCCCTCTTGTACAACCATCAGCTCAACTTCTGCTGTATGCTTCTCACATTTTACTGTTTTTTACCTGACAGAGATGTTTGATCAGTCCACTTAAATTTTTCAATTAGAATGTCCCCAACAATTCGTCTGCTTAACGTTTTCCCCCCGTAAGAATGAATAATCTTTTGCAATGTTCTGCTGAGTAGCAGGAGGATAACTGTTTTTATAAGCTTACAATTCCTGTTTCTCTCTTACACTTAATGTTGTTCGTTTATTCATTGTAGAAACTTGTGCATACAGGGCACATAAAACAGACATGACAAGTGCATAACAGGTCAAGGTGAGCTGCTGCCAAGCTCTTTACCCTCAGATTGCTTTGTTCAGGGTTCCAAAACTATTCTCAGAAACAGTCCACAATGATAAGCCATAAGAAAATTCACATTATATGCCATGATCATTCTTTCAGAGCAGGTACAGTGAATCCTTTGCACTACGCCACTCAAGATAATTATTTACTAATGAGGGTCAGTAGCATCCAGCCTGTTCACATTTCTACAGGATTAGGTAAATTCTCATTTCTACAGGATTAGGTAAATTCTCAGAGTTCCTGCCAATTATTTTAAATCAACAGTAGGCGATATATCGAGTACACTTTTAACATTGTATGGCAGTAGGTGGGGGTGGCATTATATTACTATGCTTCTTTCATCAGGAATATCTGTTTGTTGCTCATCGTCGGCAATAATTGAGGGTGGTAATATATCAGGGGTTAACTGTACCTTTCCTGATAACATTTGGTCAATTGAGATTGTCCTCTACAATCACATTATTTTTTTTTGTGTCATTTGCCATATAGCTAACTATCTTATCAGATAACTCTGCATCCTCATCACCCTTTCCAGTTCTGTACACCCCCAAAAACATCAAGTTGCCTGTTATCTTTAGAGGTGAACCGAGAATTTCATATTTCTTGTCCTTAACCTTTTTCATAGCTTACAAATTCTTCTATTGCCTATTATCTTTAGAGATGACCCTTATACCTAGAATTTCATATTTCTGGTCCTTAACCTTATTCATAGCTTAGAATTCTTCTTTAACCAGTATGAATACTCCCTCTCTTATCAAATTTATGTTGTCTGTATGATAAACACATTGCTACAGACACCACAGTAACACTGGCTATGGATTTCTTATACATACACACACACATTTTTGTAAACTCAAACTATGTAGGTAGTCATTAGGCACCAAGAATTGCTTTAAGTGCTGCAAAACATTTACCAGTAATATGCATCTATATCTGAAATCTGAAAAAAAAAAAAAAATTTATAACACATGACCCCATAGCACCTCATGGCTCATCTGGAAAGAACATTCACTTGATCTTTTTTTTTTTTTTTTTTTTTTTTAATGTTCAAAATATAGTGTACTAAATGCTTGTACTAAGTTCCTCAGAAGCTACATCCTCAATGTGTAGGACAAAACCATGTTCCACTGGGCAAGTTGGCCGTGCAGTTAGGAGCGTGCAGCTTTGAGCTTGCATCTGGGAGATAGTGGGTTCGAGCCCCACTGTTGGCAGCCCTGAACATGGTTTTCCGTGGTTTGCCATTTTTACGCCAGGCAAATGCTGGGGCTGTACCTTAATTAAGGCCATGGCCGCTTCCTTCCCACTCTTCGCCCTTTCCTATCCCATCTTCGCCATAAGACCTATCTATGTCGGTGTGATGTAAAGCAAGTTGTAAAAAAAGAAGAAAGAAAAAAAGAAATGTTCCAAAAGACATGTCTTCATCAGCATTAACCACAATACCAATTCATTAATTCATTCCAGAAACTTTCAATGGATATTATCAGTCATTTCCCTACCGAGCGAGTTGGCCATGCGGTCAGGAGCGTGCAGCTGTGAACTTGCATTCAGCCCTGAAGATGGTTTCCATATTTTCCCATTTTCACACCAGGCAAATGCTGGGCTGTACCTTAATTAAGGCCACTTCCTTCCCATTCCTAGCCCTTTCCTATCCCATCGTCGCCATAAGACCTATCTGTGTCGGTGCAACGTAAAACAACTTGCAGCGAGTGTCTTATAAAAATTGATGCCTGCTTGATAAGATCTGTTATGTGGCTAGAGATGAAGTTTCCGCTGTCCATGAACATGTTAGCTCAAATTCTGAAGGCAGCAGAATTAAAACGTTTGAGAATTGTTGCTAAGTGTCAACAGAATAATAACTTTTTGAAATTATTATTAATTGTAGAAAATGGCTTATTGACAAAGTAGGCAGGTAACAAGATATTGTGCAAGCAGGTCAGTTCAAGATGGGTGAATCTGCACAAATTTTGCAGACAACTGCTTTGTTTTTATGTTTCTCCACTGCCCTGGATGGTGCCGATCCACGCACACAAAGTTGGTAGATACGGCTCTAAATGAGTTGTGCAAGATTGTTACAGGCTGCCTCAGACCAACACCAAGTGACAAAGTACAACAACTGGCTGGAATATTTCCACGTTTGATTAAAAGGGAAGTTACAGTGTGCCAGGAGAAAACTAAGCCCGTAAAAAGTGAAAATCACCTTCTTTATGGCTATATTCCTTCACATGTGTAACCCACCCCTTAAGACATAAACTAAACGTCGAAGTCCAGATCATGACTGGGAATAGCCAAGTAGTGATCCATGAGCTAAAGGTGAGGTGAAGTGAAGTGAAGTGAAGTGAAGTGAAGTGAAGTGAAGGCTATTAAGAGACTAATCTACGAACACAATAAAACCCAAATGTACATTAGTATATAGGTTGGTTTATACAATAAGCCAAGAAAACCCAGAGGATAAAAATAAATCATTGCAAGGAGAAAGTAAAATATGAGTGTGTGAAAATATAATTGTAGTCAAGCTTGAACAAGTCTTTGGGAAATATAATTATTTCATACCTTTTTGTAACAGAACATACCTCTTTACAAGCAGCAAGATTATCAATATATTGACGTATTCAAATTGTAATTAGCAAAAATAACATCTTTCATACTCAAAACAATAGGTTGATCTTTCAAACAGATCCATTTATCTCACATAACACAAAGAAGACACCATGGTAACAAAAAGTCTCCCACGCATCATAGACCATCAGTTAAAACCATTGTTCAAAGTATTGTTATACAAGGAGCAGATAAAAGGTACCCAAAACCCAACTACAGCAAAAAATAAAAAAGGTAAGGGGACAAAAAGAGCATGCGCACAACACAGAAAGGAAAGGAACAAAATAACGTAAGCATGCCCGCCATAATAAAATATCAGAGCATAGTCTCGCGTTGACACGCATTCGAAATATCAGAGCATAGTCTCGCGTTGACACGCATTCGACTTGTACAGAAGATGGAGTTCTGAAATGAATGCATACATGTAATAAAATCGGTGACCATCATGCCGTAGTATAACAATATACGTAATCACACTGGCACACACCGGAACAGCGGGTATAACAGACCAAACCCAGATCATTATACATAAATAATCTCCCAGACAGGAGTTATGAGAAACCAAACACAGGAGAATAATAATATAACTATGAAAAGATGCCGTTTACCTTGAATCCATAATATTTAGTCGATACAGCACCTTCCAAAACAGCAAGAGGTGAATGTATTTCATCTTAAAGCATTTAAAAACACTTTTGTAAGACGCAAAGGCTGTGCAAAGATGCATGGCACTCATACTTTCAAAACAAGCCAAGAATACGTCAAGTCAGAGATTATAGATTACGAAGTCGGAGAGTGTTGTCAATCACCCTAAAACAACAACCTTAGCTTTTTTTAAATAATTCAAATTAATAATAATTTTGTGTGGCTGTTTCTAGCTGGGTGCAGCCCTTGTAAGGCAGACCCTCCGAGGAGGGTGGGCGGCATCTGCTATGTGCAGGTAACTGCGTGTTATTGTGGTAGAGGATAGGTTACGTGTAGTGCGTAAGTTGCAGGGATGTTGGGGACAGCACAAACACCCAACCCCCGAGCCTTTGGAATTAACCAATGAAGGTTAAAAATCCCCGACCCAGCTGGGAATCAAACCCGGGACCCTTTGAACCAAAGGCCAGTACGCTGACCATTCGGCCAACGAGTCGGACAAAATTGAAATGTTTGATATTATTAACATGATATAGGCTCTCGAGATTACTTCTGATGGCGCGGAGCAAAGTTCTCTGCGAAATGTAAAGAATTTCAGCTTATTTTCTTGACACGGCATAAGTCCAAAAGCCAATATCATGTCTATAAGTACAGGCCATGAAAGCATCAATGGCAACATCTTTATTATTATTCGCTAGTCATCTTTTGTGTGAAGATATATTAAAAATACTACTCTTTCATTAATTTTGAAACTAAAGACTGTATATGTCTCAGAAATACCATAGTCAGTCTTAGCAACATTTATAGATATTATTTGAACTGGCTTGATATGTACAAGATCTGGCTTATACATTTGTTGTCAGACAATAGGTATATCTTACTTGACAATGTGCCTCAAATTGCATTGTGCATATATATTCCTGTACTTCTTAGGCTAGTAAATATTTACTGTACGAACGTTAATATATACCGTATCCTGTTCATCCTCTTGCTTATATTGGCTTGCTAACACTGCATTCTGAAGATTCTACTAGCTGTTGACCTAATGAATCAGCATATAAATGTTGTAAAACTGCATGTATACTATCTGTTAATTTTCAGGTATCGTTGCAATTACAGCCATAGCCATTGAGAGGAACCAATACCATTCAAGACTTATGAAGACATGCGTGAAGAAGGAAATAACTGTACTCGAGGAATGCTGGTTTTTGTAAACTTTTTTTGCTGATTGTGTTCAGTTGTGTTGGTCAGACTGCTCAGACAGCGTCAGTTGGTTGGTTCAGTTTATCACAAAGAACCTCTTCTGTTTTTTTACTATACCTTTTTGGACACCCTCTCCAGACTTGGAGAAATTTTGTACCTGAGTCGTAGAGTAGTGTTTCCCAGTCATCTGGTTTCACAGTTCTCTGTTTAAATTAATACTCTTTTTTTAAAAATGTAATCCTGTTATAAGTATTTGGTTTATTTCCTAATACTTGCGTAAGTTTGAAAAGATGGAGAACAGGATTGCCAAAATTCATAAATGATATTACATGGGCTCTGTGCATGAAAGTGGAAAATACATTGCAGTATTGTGATTTGCAAATTATGTAAGGAACCATTTACCAGGATTGCTTTCTTACTTCTTCAAGCTTGTCAGTGGATCAGTAGTAGAAGTTAATGCGTAGTTTTAATATTTCTCTAAAACAAATTGTGATCCTGATATAACCCTACTGTAGGTGAAAGTGAAGTACCGTATTTACTTGTGTATTAGACCTCCCTGGCTTTTCGAGACAAAGAAAATGAAAAAAATATATCTTTCATACAAGACCCCTCAACTTAATTCAAACAACGATTCTGCTTCAGAGCGGGTACAAGCCTTATTGCAGCTCCGATGACATCACACAAATTTGTGAATAGTTGTGTTTGTACAACCCGCGTCAAAGTCATGCAGTACATCTGTGTTTCGTAGTTAAGAAATGTCTGCCTCCGTAGCGTAGGCCTGCTGCAGCTCTGATGACGTTGCACAAATAGGTGAATAGTTTAGTGTCCGACCCGCGCATTGCAAGTATGCATGTCATGCTATATATCTGTGTTTTGTAGTTAGGAATGTCCGCTAGCATAATGGTTAGCACAATTAGCTGGCATTCTCGGGGGCCTGAGTTAGATGCCCGGTACCCCCTGCCAGAGATGAAAGAATTGCAGGAAGGTTGATACGCAGTAAAAATGGTACGTGCAGCTCTCCTCCATTGGGGGCATGCCTAAGAAGAGCAGCACCACCTCGGGATTAGAAAACTAGTTTACTTTAGTTAAGAAATATTTGCGGTTGTTGCTATAATATAGCAGGCGAGATCATTTACAAAGTTATTGTTTAATATCTCTTAATTTGGGCCACTATAGGTCATTTTTTAAGAGAAGTGGATTTAAAGCGTGATAAAAACAATCCAATCATAACAATTGTTTTACTTGCCAATATATCTAACAAATAATAATAATAATGTTATTGATTTTATGTTCCCACTAACTACTTCTAAGATTTTTGGAGATGCCAAACAAAACATACTGTGTGTTAATTTTTAAAATGGAGATAACGAACGTATAAAATTAAATGTTATGCTGATAAAACGCATTACCGCCACACCTGTAGATATCCATAAATGCGGCAAATTTCCTGTTATTTATTTTTATTTTTTCCATCGTGGAACTTCTGGCACTATTCAGGCACTTGATAGCATACCTAACCTAAACAATGTGGTCTCTCTTATCTCAGTTACAGCTGTTTAGGTAAATCCTAATATGATAAATATAGAGAACAAGCATGAAGTGTACTTAAAAATGAAGGTCTAGCTTTCTACAGCTGCAGTTATCCAAAGAATGCTTCCAGTCACTATGCATTACATTTAGAAGTACGAGTCGAAACATACACTAGTTATCAGCTGGTGGGTTGGCATGCTTTCTACAGCACAGCTTTATTCGGATGGGGTGGCTTCTGCTACACATGCACCAGCTGGGAATAACAGAGACCATCTCCAGAAACCATTTGCGAATAGATTCTCACTGTATAGACTCGAGTCAGGAACGGAACTATTTTTTAAAAGTTTCAAAAAGACATGATCTCGAATGCTCTTGATGGTAGTGCATGACGGTGAAGACGACATCATTTGGAATGATGACAAGCCATTAGCAGGGAAGTTGGCGGCACAAGATGACGATAATTCAAATGAAATCAGTGATCGGGTTTACTGTGTAGTAGGCCTACTGTTCAAGTGACAGAGACAAATGACTGGCCGTTATGTTCTTTTGTATTAATATTACATAATACAATACCCTTATCCCTTTTCTCTACGGGGTTGATTATGAAGTGAGATGAATCTTCATAGCGAGTTTTTATGACCGGATGCCCTTCCCGATGTCAACCTCATCAGTGGTACGTATAAGTTAGGAAATTTGTTTGTAAGGGTAATAGGGAGGTACATTCAGGGAAACGGGATGGCCTAGGGAGCGGTGATAAGGGAACAGGGAACTGGAAATCAAGTAGGGATGACATAAAATTGTTAGTGTTGAACTGTAGAAGTATTGTAAAGAAAGGAATAGAATTAAGTAATTTAATAGATATTTATTTACCAGATATTGTAATAGGAGTTGAATCATGGCTGAGAAATGATATAATGGATGCAGAAATTTTCTCACGGCACTGGAGTGTGTATCGTAGAGATAGGATAGGAAAGGTGGGAGGGGGAGTTTTCATTCTGGTGAAAGAAGAATTTGTAAGCTACGAAAAAGTTAAAGATGAGACACATGAAATTCTAGGTGTAAGGCTCATTTCTAAAGATAATAGGCAACTTGATATATTTGGAGTGTACAGATCGGGAAAGGGTAGCACTGATGCGGATTTGGAATTATTTGATAGGATAGTCAGCTATGTGGGAAATAACATGGAAAGAAATGTGATTGTAGCGGGAGATCTGAATTTGCCAGATGTCATTTGGGAAGGAAATGCGAACGACAGGAAGCATGACCAACAAATGGCAAATAAGTTAATATGGGAAGGACAGCTGATTCAGAAAGTGATGGAACCAACCAGAGGAAAAAATATTTTGGATGTGGTGCTGATAAAACCAGATGAGCTCTATAGGGAAACTGAAGTAATAGATGGTATTAGTGATCATGAAGCTGTTTTTGTGGTAGTTAAAAATAAATGTGATAGAAAGGAAGGTTTTAAAAGTAGGACTGTTAGGCAGTACCATATGGCTGATAAAGCAGGTATGAGGCAGTTTCTAAAAAGTAACTATGATCGGTGGAAAACGGTAAATAAAAATGTAAACAGACTCTGGGATGGGTTTAAAGAAATTGTTGAGGAATGCGAATACAGGTTTGTACCTTTAAGGGTGGTAAGGAATGGTAAAGACCCACCTTATTATAATAGAGAAATAAAGAGACTAAGAAGGAGGTGCAGACTGGAAAGAAATAGAGTTAGAAATGGCTGTGGAAGTAAGGAGAAATTGAAGGAACTTACTAGAAAATTGAATCTAGCAAAGAAGGCAGCTAAGGATAACATGATGGCAAGCATAATTGGCAGTCATACAAATTTTAGTGAAAAATGGAAGGGTATGTATAGGTATTTTAAGGCAGAAACAGGTTCGAAGAAGGACATTCCAGGAATAATTAATGAACAAGGGGAGTGTGTATGTGAGGATCTTCAAAAGGCAGAAGTATTCAGTCAGCAGTATGTAAAGATTGTTGGTTACAAGGATAATGTCGAGATAGAGGAAGAGACTAAGGCCAAAGAAGTAATAAAATTTACATATGATAACAATGACATTTACAATAAGATACAAAAGTTGAAAACTAGAAAAGCAGCTGGAATTGATCAGATTTCTGGGGATATACTAAAGACAATGGGTTGGGATATAGTACCATATCTGAAGTACTTATTTGATTATTGTTTGACCGAAGGAGTTATACCAGATGAATGGAGAGTTGCTATAGTAGCTCCTGTGTATAAAGGAAAGGGTGATAGACATAAAGCTGAAAATTACAGGCCAGTAAGTTTGACATGCATTGTATGTAAGCTTTGGGAAGGCATTCTTTCTGATTATATTAGACATGTTTGTGAAATTAATAACTGGTTCGATAGAAGGCAATTCGTTTTTAGGAAAGGTTATTCCACTGAAGCTCGACTTGTAGGATTCCAGCAAGATATAGCAGATATCTTGGATTCTGGAGGTCAAATGGACTGTATCGCGATTGACATGTCTAAAGCATTTGATAGGGTGGATCATGGGAGACTACTGGCAAAAATGAGTGCAATTGGACTAGACAAAAGAGTGACTGAATGGGTTGCTATATTTCTAGAAAATAGATCTCAGAGAGTTAGAGTAGGTGAAGCTTTGTCTGACCCTGTAATAGTTGAAAGGGGAGTTCCTCAGGGCAGTGTTATCGGACTTTTATGTTTTCTTATATATATAAATGATATGAGTAAAGGAGTGGAATCGGAGGTAAGGCTTTTTGCGGATGATGTTATTCTCTATAGAGTGATAAATAAGTTACAAGATTGTCAGCAACTGCAACGTGACCTCGAAAATATTGTGGGATGGACAGCAGGCAATGGTATGTTGATAAACGGGGCTAAAAGTCAGGTTGTGAGTTTCACAAATAGGAAAAGTCCTCTCAGTTTTAATTACTGCGTTGATGGGGTGAAAGTTCCTTTTGGGGATCATTGTAAGTATCTAGGTGTTAATATAAGGAAAGATCTTCACTGGGGTAATCACATAAATGGGATTGTAAATAAAGGGTACCGATCTCTGCACATGGTTATGAGAGTGTTTAGGGGTTGTAGTAAGGATGTAAAGGAGAGTGCATATAAGTCTCTGGTAAGACCCCAACTAGAGTATGGTTCCAGTGTATGGGACCCTCACCAGGATTACCTGATTCAAGAACTGGAAAAAATCCAAAGAAAAGCAGCTCGATTTGTTCTGGGTGATTTCCGACAAAAGAGTAGCGTTACAAAAATGTTGCAATGTTTGGGTTGGGAAGAATTGAGAGAAAGAAGAAGAGCTGCTCGACTAAGTGGTATGTTCCGAGCTGTCAGCGGAGAGATGGCGTGGAATGACATTAGTAGACGAATAGGTTTGAATGGCGTCTATAAAAGTAGGAAAGATCACAATATGAAGATAAAGTTGGAATTCAAGAGGACAAACTGGGGCAAATATTCATTTATAGGAAGGGGAGTTAGGGATTGGAATAACTTACCAAGGGAGATGTTCAATAAATTTCCAATTTCTTTGAAATCATTTCGGAAAAGGCTAGGAAAGCAACAGATAGGGAATCTGCCACCTGGGCGACTGCCCTAAATGCAGATCAGTATTGATTGATTGATTGATTGATTGATTGATTGATTGATTGATTGCTTTTAAAGAGGAGTTAGGGATGAAACGAATGACGTGATATCAGAGTAACTAAAACTAACAACATTTACTTCATATGTAGGTCTAAAAGTCATGTGTTCAACATTTATTGTCTTTTTAAATTTAGAAATACTGCCTTCCAACAAAAATAGCCAGTAAAACTCAGAATACATTCATAAGTTTGTTAAAGAATAGTGTAGAATGTTTACATGTACAATTTATAGCTCTTTGTAGCCTAGAAGTCATGTGTTCACTGCCCAAAATTTGAGGTTATCGCATATTGGACCACCACTTTTTTTTTCTTTTGGATGTAAAAAGGGGGTTTAATGGTTAGTCCACACCAAAGTTAATAAACAATGTTAATGAAAACATTTCTCCACATGTTAATAAACTTTTGTTAACAGACTTCTTCAACATTGTGTCCATACCAAAATAGCTGATTGCGAGGTAACAGTTGTTAGGGTCAGGAAGAAGAAAATACTTACAGCTGCAGCTTTCATTATTTTAGTTAGTACAATTAGAGAAAAGCGCAGACGCGAAGTGTGGCAAAAATACTGGAAAAGCGAGTACAATTAAGTTTGGAAAGAACACTTATGTCAAAACTTTTAATTCATGATGTAGCAGGCTTTCAGAATTCTCTTGAGAATGCCCGCATGTGACTTTCAGTTCTTGTTGACATTAATTGGGTCTGAAATTGCAAGTAATGATACAGATCATCAGAAAGCCAGCTCCACTAATGACAGGCTATTTTTTAAAATTTTTTTATAGATAGGCTGTAACTTAAAAAGATTCCTAGCAACTGATGACATTTCACTTATATACGTATTTGTGTAGAGTATCAAAACAAGCAGTTTCTGTTATTGTATATGAGGTTTTTGGAGCTTTATACAACAATATCAAGGAATTGGTAAAGGTACGAAGTAAAGAAAATCTTCATTTAACCTACCTAGTTAGGATAGTATTATTTTGATGATATACAAGCAATTATGAGAGGTTAGGTTATTGAGCGAGGAGCGAAGCTGGAAATGAAACTAAATTAGAACACAGATAAAAAAAATATCATACAGAATTAAAGGTACTGTATATTAGAACTTTTGCTTGCGATTTGATTGTCAATTTTTAGAAGAAATAAGAAATCATCGAATTCCACGCTACAAATCTGCATGCTCTAATTGCGTCCTTGCGCATGTGCGAACCGAAATGTTAACAAAAACACAAAATGTTAATGAAAAGTTTCATTCACAAAAGTTAAAGAACTCTTGTTTATCAACGTGCTTGAAAAGTTAATGAACACGCTATTTTGTTTATCAACATATAAAAATGTTCATGAACATTGTTCATTAACAGTGTTTATTAACAAAGTTAACGAAAACATCTTGGTGTGGACGCACCTTAATATGCGGGTAAATACGGTATTGCCTAGGTAACCATAACTGTCCTTTAAAGAAGCCAGTCAGCTTCTTGCTCCACCTTGCCCTTCTGTCCACAAATTTCAGGCAGCTCCACTGTACATGTGCCTATGTGCATCTGTCTGAACCACAAATTTAGTTTTCTACAGCAGTATTGCTGAGATTATGATCATACAAATGTATTTAAGTCATGCTTAGGATAGTAAAATAGTCAGTGGAGTTTAACTAAAAAAGAAAAAAAAGAAGTTAATTGTTTTGCAGATAATAAGTGTTGAATACAACAAGTACAAATCTCAGAATATTAGAGCTAGGTAACAGTGGATGCTTAAAATTGGTCATTCTAAGCCAAATCACATGTATATAAAGTCATTTTATTAATTGTAGTCATTGGCAAATTAAATTGCATTAGAATCCCTCATTTTATCACAGTTTAATAAACAGTATGAAATTAATTCTGGATCCTTCTGGATCATAAGAAAAATACAAGCTGTTGTATTCTGTAAAAAATTTTTTTTTTTTTTAAGGCGTACTAAAGTCTGTGCGGAGTGTAAAAGGAATGTGGCTGCCTAAAATAGTTTTACACTACTAACTACGATATGCATGGAAGATCTATGCACTCTTATCTTTCTAAAGAGGGAAGACCCCATCCCCCAGTGTGTTCTTGTAGTGTCGAGTTCACCGTGGTCGACATCCTCACAGAGTGCGCTGATCTCTCTGGCCTGTGACAAAACCTTGGCCTGCAGGGGACACTCAAACTCATACTAGCTGATGACGCAAATATTGCTGATATTGACATTTGCTTTGTGTGTGAGAGTGGATTAATCAAGGGCATTTAAATTTCAAGTGTTCTGTTAGTCGGGGAATGTGTATTCCCTTTTGATGACTTTTTTACCTTTTCAGCTTAATAAAATCATTTTTAAAAATTCATTTTTAAATTCCTCTGTTGAATAAATAAATGTATATTATTTTTATTTTTGTCTCCATTTAATTTGTTCAGTGAGGATGATTACCTAGGTATTTCCTCTCAAAACAAAGACCACCACCACTTTTCATCTGCGTCTAAGGAGATTTAAGTTTTAATATTGTGAAGGAAATCTATGATCAAAAAAACACAGATACTGCAGTTTCATTCACAACAATTTATTCTGTACTTCTAAATGTACCATGTAATTCTTTCCTCTGCTTATCTTACTTATTTCTGGGGTTGCTGGAACCATCCAAGCTCATTTTGGTTTTGGCCAGAGATTTAAGGCTTGATGCCTTTTCTGATGCCACGTAAATTTTAAGATGAAAATTTTAATCGAAAATCGACCGGGATTCATACTCTGCCTTCTGGCTGGGAAGCTACTGTAGTTGCTAAGCCAAAATGTATCATGTAATGACTTCTGAAATAATGATTCAATCCTATCACAATTTTTATAGCAGATGAAGCAGAATTATTATTACACTCACATTCTCAGTCGCTGATAACATCTCAAGGTCTCTGAAGAATGCATGTGTTCTTGCACCATTTGATCAGTTGTGATTTTTTGAAAATAAACCTTTATTACATTCTTTCCTCATTGTCATTACACCAATCAGGGAAATTATACAAGTGAAACTTATAACCATACAAAATGTATCAAAGATTAAAATATGCAGTAACATGTTTGTTTTTCCATCTGCAATATCAAAAAGTAATTCTCGTAGAACCTCTCTTGTTTTTTATTTTTTACCTTATATGAGACCACAGTGAGAAAAGTGTCAAGAAAACCTTTGAATATATTTTTAAGGAGTAGACTACTTGACTGTATAGCTTTTATGTTCGTACAGTATGTTGTTCTTAGCATAGGAAAGACTAGACCTAAAAGTGTTGGAATACTCTTTAACTGAGGTGATGTGACCATATTTTCTCAAGCTGAAAACAGGACACTTATCAACTGACTTTAAAAAAAGTATTATTTGGTCTATAAGTTAAAGCAAATAGAAAACTATAAGCCTGTTTATCTATTTGTTACAAACATAAGGCAAAATTATTGCAATAGGCCTAATGAATACGGAACATTTAAAGCATTACAATTACTATAAAAATCACGTTAGCCTAGAGGACATATTTTTCTGAACAATGGATTTTCTTCAGAAGTTTCTCATTTTGCTTGAAGTAATTGCAAAACTCAAAGCAACTGTATTTTAGATTGACTTTGGTAAGCAACAATGCTTTCAGCATTGCAACTTTTAATTTTTTTTATTTTTTTTCTGATGTCCATATTTTGTTCATACTTGCAAAACCTCTCTCTACAGGTGCATTAGTACCTGGCAAAGATAACCCAAATTCTACAACCTTAGAAAAAGTACTGAATGATAGTTTTGAGAAGGGTAATACTGAAACATTTCTACCCATCTCAGATGGGCTTCTTTTCCTTCAATATTCCATTGATTGATTTTGTCTGCAGTAGCAAATTGCCTAACATAAAGAAATTCACTGAAAATAGCATTATTATCAACATTTGATTCTCCAGATACAATTTTAATCGTAGGTATACATATTTCAACATCATTTCATTTCAGGACATTGTTATGCAAGATCCATTCAAATTTCTTATATACTTCAAATCGGTCAGTCCAGACTTTTAAGTACTGAATACATTAATCATAGAAACTATTAGCAATTTTTTGGAAATCCTCTATTTTCACCTTACCCTCATCTTGTAGTTCTTGCAAAGCACATTTTACAACATCTGGGATGAAATTGTTCTCCTTTTCTGAGTTATATTTGCTTTCAACATAGAAAGTGCCATGGCTACTTCAACTCCTGTTGTTAACTCACCTTCTACCTGGAGAACTGCCTGGTGGAAAGTTGTAGCTTGGTTGTGCAGAAAAGAAGAACAATTTTCGCCTGTGGGTTTTCAAAAAAAGCTTCCATTATCATTGGACATTTTTCCTCACTCAGAAAATATGATCTCAGTCCTTCAAAAATTGCTAGAACTCTTCCAAGTGCTGGCATCAACGCTAACCACCTGGTGTTACTATAACCTAACAATTTCCTGTACTCAGTCTCAGCAAAATTGTAGAAATCCTTTAGTGATTCTACTCTAATAGTGTATGGTAATATATTTTGTGAATAACAAGTTCTGCATCGATAGGTAAACAATCAGCAGCAGTCTTAATTGTGTTGTGGACTATATGCGCTGCACATCCAACGCCAAGGATTTCACAATGTAATAACATCCTAAGTTTGTGGAAAATATTTCTGGATTACATGCTCCCCACCAAAATTACTATTAGTATTGTCACCCCAGAATGCAATTATCCTGTTGTTATCCTGTTTTTGGAAACACATCAGTCAGATAATCGGTAACAATATCTGCTGTTTCGCCAGGACGTTCATCAATTTCCAAAATTTGAACACGGACACCCTGTAGTGGTAAAAAAAAGTACCTAACCATAACAGGAAAAATCTTTTTCTCCCCATGATTAGAAGCATCTGTAAACACTGTAACAAACCTGACTTCATTCAATTCCTTCTGCAATATTTCATAAGAATGAGGTGCAAGTACGTTCACAACAATGGCTTCACACTTCGTACGACCACAAGAGAATTTCTGTTCAAACCAATTTCTTATTAGTTTCGAAGCACAGTCATTTCAGCGAAAGCTATGATTTTCTTCAACCATGTGGTAAGTCCAGGCTCCTTCAATTGCAACCAAGTGCAGTTCACGGTCTGTTGGTGAAGTTGGCCGATAAAATGAAGTTACACTTTTGGATAACGATGTTGCAATTTCTGCGTTTTTATGCTTCCTTGATTTTAGATGTTGTTCAATGTCGCTTTTTCCTCCATGGGACGCAGAGAATTCGGTGTTACAAATGGTGCAACGAACATCACAATCACAATCGGTCAGTGTTTTCTTTATGAATGTGTACCTACGATAGAAGATAAGTACTTGTTGATCTATACATAATTACTGGGAGTTGAATTGCATTAAATTCGCTATAAATTCTAAGTTAATAAGGCACTTACCTTTCTTGCAACGCAGTAGTGAACATACATTTTCGTTTCGGCATCTTTAATCCTGCATCATACGACACTCCAACTGCTGTTGTTTAGAGAATTAACCAGGGACGCGCTTCAAGCAAGGAAAACAAATGCAGGCAGAGTAGTAGGGTTGCCATATTTGTTGTTGCTCATATACCTTGCATTAGACGAATTTCAGTATCTATAATAATTTAAAATATTACGTTGACGAAAATAGAGATTAAAATTAAAATTCATTTTCTAACAAAACGGAACAAAGAGGGACACCGGGACAACAGGTTGAAAAACGGTACTGTCCCGTTCAGAACGGGACGTCTGGTCACTGTAACTATGGGCCAGTTCAGCCATCTGCTGGTAAGCTAGATGACAGCTACATAGGAGGTAAACTACCTGGGGGTGTAAATCAGCTGGTACTTTGGCATGCGTGCTACCGCCTCCGCATAAGCGCTAGGTAGCTACCCGGGGCTAGACACCAATATACGGGGTTGGCTAGACTTATTTTGAGCGACTTCTCGCTTTCAACTGAAGTGCTGTCTATCATTAGATGTATGAATCTCATTTCGATTATCTTATTTTCCTGTGCTTGCATCTGCTGATTGTCACCAACAAGCCTACTAAGGGGAGGCTGTAGTGTTACGTACAACAATTTATGTCAAGCTTTCGTGAGGTTAATCTATGAGGTTCAAAAATCAATACCTAATTGGGTTTAAAATCATGAGATTTTAATAATGTTTACAGTTTCTTAACGCCAGTTATAAGCCGTCATGTAGGCAGCATTTCGGAAGGTATTCTCTAAGTACAGTGATCCAGGCGGTTGCTCCAAACTAGAACGTACGCAGGTTTCATTCCCTGTCATTCTTAACTCTCTTTTACGTGCTTCCATATACTTATATACACACATCTTCTTTATGGACTTTGAGCATTCTTTCTGCAGGCTTCTGTGAATTGATTACCTCCACAAACCTCTATATGCAACTAGCCCTGTGACCTTGTTTAGGTCCACGTGCTTCCATTTATTGATAGTATATTTCATTCTGATGTTTAACTTTATGAAGCTAAAGTTGGAAGATGAAGGACAAATTGGGGTAAATATCCATTTATAGGAAGAGAAATTTGGAGATGGAATAGTTTATCAAGGGAAATATTCGATAGATTTCCAAATTCTTTGAAATCATTTACGAGAAGACTAGGTAAACAATTGATAGGGAATTGCCACCTGGGTGACAGTCCTAAATGCAGATCAGTGATGACTGGAATTAATCATAATATCACTCTCTGTAAGTAGCACACATTAAAAAACATTTTCATAGTAAACATAATATTGTGATTAAACATTTCAATGAAATATATTACAGTATAACCCCAAATGTGCATGACCTCGATTTAGCATAAACCCATATTTAACAGAAGAAAATTCTAGTCCCGAATATTATTCCATAAGAGCAATGCAATTTTATATTCGATTTAACGTAAGTAACAATAGAGCAAAACCTGCATTTAGCGTTAAGGAAATGTTAAAATTCTCAAATATTTATTTCTATTCGTTTTGGTTACAGGACATTAAGAACCTATGAAAAAGCCTGGTAAGGATGATTCAAGGCAGAAGAGGAATTTAGAGCGCAGGCACTTAGGGCTGAAGTGAGATCTCGGACTCGGATACATATCCGACTGCGGCTGCTGTAGTAGAAGAGAACCCCCGTTTTAATAACACTGTTACTATAACCTTAAAAAATTCCTATATTTATCTGTGTATTATCCTTCGAGTTACAATGAGAACCCTTTTACTGATTCATCTGTTATTACGGGCATATTCGGGTGTGTTAGTTTCAATCAGTTATAAATATTCATACACTCTACTCCAGCGTTTACCATATTTACTTGTGTATTAGACCCCCTCGCGTATTAGACTCTCTTGGATTTTCGAGGCGAAGAAAATGAAAAAAATAAATCTTGCATACAAGACCCCCAACGTAATTCGTCAGAGAAGAACAACATTTCCGCTTCGAAGCGGCTACAAGCCTTATGGAGCTCTGATTACATCACACAAATTTATGAATAGTTTTGTCCGTACGACCCACGCAATGAAAACGTGTCAAAGTAATGCGGTACATCTGTGTTTCGTAGTTAAGAAATGTCTGCCTCCATAGCGTAAGCTTACTGCAGCTTTGATGACGTCGCACAAGTAGATGAATAGTTTCGTGTCCGACCCGCGCATTGCAAGCACACATCAGTCGTGTATATATGTCTGTGTTTTGTAGTTAAGAATGTCTGCCAGCAGCTTAATGGTTAGCACAATTACTGTAGCTGCCATTCTTGGGAGCCTGAGTTTGATTCCCGGTACCATATTGCCAGAGATTTACGAATGGCAGGAAGGTTGATTTGCGGTCAAAATGGTACATGCAACTCCCTTCCACTAGGGGCCTGTCTAATAAAGAGCTGTACCACCTCGGGATGAGGAAACAAGTTTACTTTAGTTAAGAAGTATTCACAATTGCTAGGGCTATTAATATAGGCAGACGAGATCATTAACAAAGTGATTGTTTAATATCTCGCAACTCAGGCCAATATAGGGTTTTTTTTGGGAGAGAAGTAGGTTTAAAACATGATGAAAACAGTCCAGACACAATTGTTTTACTCGCCAACGTACCTAACAGATAATAATATTATTGATTTTTTTATGTCCCCACTTTCAACGATTTTTAGAGGTGCCAAACAAAATGTACTAGGGTATGCATCCATAAAAAGTGGGAAATGACAAACATGTGAAATTAAACATTATGATAATAAAACTCATTACCGCCACACCTGTAAATATCAATAAATGCAGAGAACTTTCCTGTTATTTATTTTTATTCTTTCTGTCGTGAAACTATTGGCACTATCCGGGTGATACTATACCTAACCTAAACAATGCGGTCTCTCTTATCTCATTTACAGCCGTTTAGGTAAATCGCCGGGCTGAGTGGCTCAGGCAGTTGAGGCGCTGGCCTTCTGACCCCAACTTGGCAGGTTCAATCCTGGCTCAGTCGGTTGGTATTTGAAGGCCCACAAATACGTCAGCCTCATGTCGGTAGATTTACCGGCACGTAAAAGAACTCCTGCAGGACTAAATTCCGGCATCTCAGCATCTCTGAAAACCGTAAAAGTAGTTGGTGTGACGTAAAGCCAATAACATTAATTAATTGTTTAGGTAAATCCTGATTTGATAAATGTAGAGAACAAACATGAAATATACTTAAAAATAAGGGTCTGGTTTTTCAACAGCCGCAGTTATCAAAAGAATGCTTCCAGTCACTATGTATTACTTTCGGAAATACAACTCGTAACATACGCTAGTTGTCAACTGGTGGTTTAGCATGCTTTCAACAACACGGCTTTATTCAGAAGGAGTGGCTTCTGCTACACATACACCAGCTGGGAATATCAATGACCATCTCCAGAAACCATTTGGAAATAGCTTCACACAGTTTGGACTCTATAGTTGGGAACAAAACTATTTTTAAAAGGTTCGAAAAGACGGGACCTCGAATGCTCTTGGTCTCGATTGCAGTGCATGGCTGACGAGATGGTAGTGAAGATGACATCACTTGGAATGACAACACGGTGGTAGCAGGGATGTTAGCGGCGCAAGACAATTAAAATGAAAGCAGTGATAGATTTACTGTGCGATAGGCCTACTGCTCAACTGACAGAGACAAATGACTGGCTACTGAGTTATTTTTATCAATATTGCATAATAAGATACCCTTATCCCTTTTCTCTATGGGGTCGAGTATGAAGTGAAATGAATCTTTGTAGCGAGTTTTTACGACTGTATGCCCTTCCTGACCTCAACCTCATCAGATAAATTAATGAGATGAAACGAATGACGTGATATGAGTAACTAAAATGGATTATGTTTACTTTATATCTAGGCCTAAGAGTCGTGTTCATCATTTATTGACTTTTTACATTTAGAAATACAACCTTCCAACTAAAATAGCCAGTATAACTCAAATACATTCATAGGTTTCTTAAAGAACAGTGTAGAATGTTTACATGTACAATTTATAGTTCTTTATAGCTTAAAAGTCATGTGTTCACTGAACAAAATTTGAGGTTATTGCATATTGGACCCCTCTTTACATTTTTTGGCTGTAAAAGTGGGGAAAAAGGGGTCTAATACGCAAGTAAATACGGTATATTGAATGCGATCGACCATCTTCATTATCGATTCCTCGCAACGCGCGAGCGAGTCAATCTTGAGCGAGCCTCTGGTCTCCGCACAACTCCGACTGGTGTAAACAAACATCGGTATAACGTGTTTTCACAATAAGTGCAATGACAACAGTTGTTAACTCCTTAGAAATAAAGGCTGTAGTAAAAGATTCCTTAATTTTAATACTATGTACTGAAATAAAATAAGAATGTGATACTTCTCCTCCTCAAGATACAGCGGTGTGCATAACTAATTTCAGAGGTTAGGTTATGTACTTTTGTGTCTTGTTAAATTTCAGAAAGGCCATACCCATGTAAATTTATAGTGAAAATATTATCATTGTTCTACAGGGAGCTTGAAATATATTTTCATAATACGTGCGCGGTAAACCTAGGTTAGGTGACGCCGTTTAACGTAAGAAAATAGAAATGTTTTCCACAAGCCTCTGGAGTGATGCTATTACAGTTTTTAAGAATGAAGTTGAATATGCGTGTTCTGTAAGCTGCTGCTTGGAAAACATCCGCGAAAATATATTTTTTAAACTATTGCTGTTTCATACCTATTTTAATGTGTTTTTGTGCGAGTTTGGTATCTTTCTCAACTTTTATGGAAATTTGTGTTTAACGTTATAAGAACAACCTTGAACCGAAGCGGTTTTGCGTTCACTGACAAAAATCTGTCAAAATGAAGCACAGACCGTAACTACAGTACAGTGTGTAGGGTAGATATTTCCTTGTTTTATTGCTGTCACTGTGAAAATAATATATGATGGTACAATTTATGTTAATACAGGCAAAGATGTGCTTTTTACTGAAACCTCGATTTAAGGTAAAACCCCATTTAAGGTTTTAAAAATTAGGTCCCTGTAAAAACGTTAATTAGGGGTTCTACTGTATCAACAAAAGAACGCATGAAAAGAGGCATGCAGATGAAAATAAAATTGACAATAACAGCTAATTATGAAAATAAAATTCACAGTAATGACTCAAACCTGCGTATCTCATATTATGAAGTGAACGCCAAAGCCACTACTCTACGAGAATGCTTGGGATAACTCAGATACATATAGTAATTTATACCTGGTGTCTGCAAACTGAAAAATTAAAATTGGAAAATTAAAGCCCATTTGAGGTGATTTCCAAATAGGTTTTGATTTTGTATCCTTGTAAAGTTTCTTTGTGAAAGCTTGACATATATGTTCCCAATGCTGTGGTTGCGAGAGGATGGTTTGACCGTTGCAACTCAGGGGAAGCATTCATGTTTAAAAACAATACTGATTACTATTACGGTATCTTGCTTTTATGAACATACTAAGCTAATTTAAGCTGTATGTCACCAAAAATACAATTAATAACGTTCACTTCTCAAACCTTGCCCAGCAGGTAAAGTCATGGACCCTCGAAGTGGCCGATAAATTATGCGCTAGGTACCTACAATTTATGCTGCCGATAGCACTACACGGGATTGGTCAAACGGAAATATTATTTTACATGGGGGGCAAGTTACGTGCTAATTGTAGGCGCTAGAACTGGCCCTAAGAAACAAAATTAATGATTTTCCAAACTAAGGCTAGCTGTACTTAATGTCATAAAATATCTCTTCAGAAATATTGGAAGGATCATAAAATATATCTTTACAACTCTTGGAAGGAAGATTCATCATCATCGATAATGGAATTAGTCACATCGCTGAGGATCTTATCACAGTACCAGTATCGGTCTTCAAGCTTTTCCACATGACAGTAGTTATGCTTACATTCTGCAATCACTGATAATGGTCTCCAGGTCCTGAAGAGTGCATGTGTACTTGCACCAGTTGATCTATTCTAATTTTTTTAAAGAAGCATTTCATACATTCTTTCCTCATTTACATTACTCCAGACACACCTTGTTGCTGTAACCAAAGAGTCTGAATGTAATTTTACAGCATACTTGAATGGAACAGTGTTTTCTTTTACAATTTATATTGTGTTGTCCATAACCACAGCAGAGTTGGGAAGACTCTTAAATCAGTTTCTTCCTGCACTGATCCTTTGCCCATAATGGCCATATGTGATGGTGCCTGCTTTGTAAATAATAGCAGCATCTTTAAGAAACCCAGCTCTTGATCCCATGTGAATGGCTATCAGTGTGCTAGCTATAGTAGATTCAGTGATGCTCTTGACCTGTCAAGTTGATGAAATCAATGATGTGATTATAACCAAAGAAAACAAAATAAATTTCCAAAGAAGCTAAATTATTTCAGTATTTTTGTTAGTATGTCCAGCTCCTGGGCTGAATGGTCATCATTGAGACCTTCGGTTCAGAGCGTCCCTGGTTCAATTCCTGGCCAGGTCGGGAATTTTTAATATGTTTTATTTTCAATTCAAGGACATCTTTGTAATTCATACACCACACACAACACTACCTTTTCCACAGTAACACGCAGTTACCCATTATGGCAGATGCAGATCCACCTTCATTGGGGAGAGGTCTGCTTTACAAGAGCTACACCAAGCTAGCAGTAACCACTCAAAATTTAATTTATTGTTGTTATGATAATGGTAACGATGATCGGCAGTAGCAGCCTAACAGCGCCTAATACCATATATGCCTGGTATTGTATCCAGGAATGCTACCCTTCCATATTAGGGTTGGGTAGACCAGAACAGTCGGTTTCTTCCCTGCACTAATCCTTTGCCCATAATGGTCATATGTGGTGGTGCCTGCTTTGTAAATAATCACGTTTAAAGGCTGCTTTCCTGTTAAGATTTTTTCGGTCAATATGAAATACACATAACACGGTTACAGTGGCAGTAAAGGTGTTTTAAAAGTACAGTGTGACATGCTCTGCGTTAGCGGGAAAGTGCTGCTGTACCAGACGTGCTGTGTGTAGTTACGGCCAGCGTAAAGCTACACGGAACGTGAAGGAACAGTCGGAATACTGAAATTTGCGCCCAACAATTACGTTTAAAGGCTGCTTTTCGGTTAAGATTCTTTTCGGTCTATATGAAATACGCATAACATGGTTACAATGGAAGTACAGGTGTTTAAAAGTAACTAATCCAAGGATATTTTCACCAGTTGAATGTATTGGCCTGTATTGTGAGTAATTAGGGCCAGGATAAAACTTCACGGAATGTGAAAAAGCAGTCGGAACTCTGGATGAAATACGCACCCAAAAAATCATGTCTAAATGTTGTTTTTAGGATAAGAATGTTTTCATTCATTCTGAAATACACCTATCACAATTACACTGGCAGTACATGTGTTTAGAAATGTCACAATGTTATTTTCACCAATTAAAAATATACTCGCACAGTTGAAGAAAGATTCGTCAGTACCCTATTTAAGTACACAATGTACAAGCGGAACACGAAAATAAAAATTAACCCATACAAGCAAAACACGAAGATAAAAATTAAGCGGGACAGGAGATTAAAAATAAAACTATACAAGCAAAACATGAAAATAAAACTTAAACACAATACTGTATACAAGTAGAACACAAAAATAAAAACTGTAGGATGTTTAAGTTTGAAATGCCTTGTCATTGTGCTGGTTGAAGATCCCTTTGCAGACAAAATAGAAGAACATAAATCACATTTCACTCTGTCCGGTTTTATTCTAGTAAGAAAGTCCTGAACAGGACTCCGATGCGACATTATGCAAAGTTTACAGTTTTTTCGCAGGCTTCAATGAAAACACTTACAAAACAGATGAAAATAAAACAGAACACATTACGTTGCCGGTGCAACGGAACTCACAGAACAAAGAGTATGTGACGGAACACTCCGGCACAGGGCGGCACACAGCCGGTATAAACAGTCAGCTAGTAGGCGTTGCATAGTGGCGTTTCCGACGGGACAGCGAGTCACTGTCTCGGTCTCGCTTAAGAATGTTTCAGAACAATTGACACTCGGTGTTCTGAAACAGCGGAACGTAATTGTGCACTGGTACAGTGTGACGAAACAGGGACATAGTGCCCAAACCTATTCCATATCATCTCGATATTGACACCACAAGACTGAATGAACACCATTTCTTGCCAATACGCGTAGGAAAAATGCACTTTGTCAGAATGAAAATAATGCTATTTGCTTTACGTCCCACTAACTACTCTTTTACGGTTTTTGGAGACGCCGAGGTGCCGGAATTTAGTCCCACAGGAGTTCTTTTACGTGCCAGTAAATCTACCGACACGAGGCTGACGTATTTGAGCACCTTCAAATACCACCGGACTGAGCCAGGATCGAACCTGCCAAGTTGGGGTCAGAAGGCCAGCGCCTCAACCATCTGAGCCACTCAGCCCGGCAGAATGAAACTTAGAATCACTCTTAAATGAAAGCTGATACCTTCTCCTAGATTACAGCCACAATTGAACATGCAAATACATTTCGTCTAGTACGATGGAACAGCCGAACCATCCTTCAGATTACATATGCCAATAAATTTTCCAGAATGTATAACTTCCGTATTGTTTATGTACTAAATCAATCCTCCTAACCTTGACAGCAGCAAGGCCATCCATAAAGCTCTCATACAGTAAAACAGCTGTTTCTTGATCAGTTCAAAGTGGATGATGGTACTAGCAAACGCCATGAGGCGTTCTTGTGATATTGTGTTTCTGGTGTACAAAACACTCGCCATGCCATTAACTGCATTCATAATATTCTGTCACATATCATTTACGAACTATGTGCAGCACGTTGCAATTATAACTCACTATAGTCTCTCAAGAACCCATACACAATACAGAAATTTCAATGAAACTGGCCAGCAATTGAACCAAGAATAAAACAGAAAAGTTGTGGGAGGACAAGGTGGCCTTCACCTACAAGTAATGTAGAGGATTAAGAAAGGAATAATGCAACGAGTGGTTTGTGAAACTGTCTCTTCACTCAGTTGTATGGCTTTTCAAGGAAAACATTCTTGAGGAAATATGACATGGTTGCCATAGCAACAAACTGGTTAAAGTCGTCTTAATGGAGAGAAACTAATGGAAACCAGGTTGTCACGTCCCATCTCCAATCCAAGCAAGCCAGGTATAGAATGAGAGGGAAAGAGGACAAGGGTACAAATAGCTCTGATCCTTTCTACCCAAAAAAACAGACATTGTTCTAGCAGTGAATTCAGAGGCATTGTGATCATGTACAGAAATAATGTGGATGACCTTGCAAACCAAAATTTGAAATATATGTTTGAGTATTATAAGTAACAAGACGTTCTTCAAGGAGTGCAAGATGTGCACTTGTCATGGGCTCTAGGGACATAGGCCCTACCTAGGTGATTACTATTAGAATGGAATTTCATAACTGATTTGGGAGCATTTTTGAGCTCAGGTTATTTATCTCAGCGACCCCGAAAGCTATGGACTCTATGTTAATATTTCACCCCCCTTTCAAATACACCCCTAGGGGTGCTATTTGGGAAAAACTTGACTTAAACAACATTTTGAGTGTCATAGTTCATCCCAGTGATCCCGCAAACTAAGGATACGACACTAATATCGGTCGCTTTCAATTACTTTTACATTTCATCCTCTCTCCTTGGGCTGGGAGGGGTGTCCTGCCCCCATACTATTTGATAAAAGCAGAAATAAGTTTTAAGGAACACATCATAATCTTCACATACTGTTGGGTAGGCAACCCACTGATCGGACTTGTCTTGCGGTTTGCTTATCTTCCCTTATTTTTATATTTCAGCGAAATCAGTCCAGTAGTTTTTGAGTCTATTAGCTTCAAACATACCAACATCCAATTTTATATATATTGTGCCCTATTATGCCCTGGTCCCCATCAGGCAAGCGCCGAGATCGAACCAAGTGCATTATAGTGACCAATAGTCCACCAAAGTGGGTATTCATGGCACATAGCTTACCTTGCGATGCGTATCCACTCTCAGTAGCTCAGGAGAACATGATTCAGGGGATATGGGTATAAACAAGGGTCTAATTAGATAAATAAAGAGGATACCAAAAAGTGCAAGGTAAAGAGTAGATCCAACTAAAAATAACTGAAAACTTTGCTGCATTCAAAGTTTTACAATAAGGGGTTTATTACAGTAAAATCAATATTGATGAAATACAAATATAAGAGCTGTCCAAAGATACATGGGATTAATAAAATATGGAGCCGTCGATAACCAGTTCAACATAGCGGTCGAGAAAACACCTTCACGTAACTTCATTGCTGTAACAAGCATGTAACAATAGGGTAAGTAATGGAGTATGAAATGGATATCTGTGCAAATACTAGTCTAACAGCATCCTCCTACTCCTCTTTATTCTATGCCACAGTACTCAGAACCCTCTACCGGACTAATATAGACACACACTATACAGTGCTCTGACAGAGCATCGATCTCTGGGCCAGCTAAGAGCAAGGCACCTAACATAAACATTAAAATAACAGGAACTCAACTGTGCCGTCCTATGACCAACAAATAAAGGGCTAGTCGTATAAAGTGACAAATACGAACGGAAATGCAATCTCTACTAGTACCGTAACAATAAGGTCATTGTCTCCCTAAAAACACTTGACAGACAGCATTCTGCCTTTACTGCCGCATTCCTGGGTCGTGACATCATACACCTTCCTTCCCTTACTCGCTCTCGGCACGTGACAGGAGCCGGCCATACTTTATTCTCTAAAAATAGCTTCCAGCTGACTGCAGGGAGAATTTTGCTTTCACTGGCCCACTAGCGCTCTCGTAATTATGCATGGGCTACATGCCATCGTATCTATTTCATTATCAATACAACATAATCTCGCTGCTACCTCCACTGGGCTTATCCATTACTGTACAAAGGTGCAATCCACTGCGCTATCACTACTTGGCCATTACAAGGCATATCAAACTCATTTAACACATTATTGATCTGTGCTAAGGCTTTCTCTACATCAATTTGCACAGTCAGCTAATTACATAATGCTCATATATCTCAAACATGATGACACGCACCCCCTGACACGTTAACCTGAGTAAGTTTTAAGGGATAAGTCACAATCTCCAATGAATTACATAAGACCTCAAAGATATGTACCTGACACTGCTCTATCAACAATATCTGCCTGCCTTACATCGCCATAATGATCATGATGGTCCGACATGAGAAATATAGACAACAAGTACTCAATCATAATAATACCGTATGGAAAAGTTATCACACTAACAAGGAATAAACGACATGCAACCTACAATAAATTTAACTGAGTTCGAGTCCTGGGCATAGCTATACTGTACACAACGATCTACCCTAACATAATTTACATGTTGGCTGACGGCCAACCTTGTTCCTATCCTGTGGAGTTTAACATTGCATGCTTCTTATAAATTGGAAAGCTCTGACCTGAAATTTGATCGGTGAACATATCGGAACGGCCCCTCATTGGACAGATGGAGTTACTGCATCATGACAGGCTTCGATGCTGGTGGCATATATGGGCTGATGACTGGAGACATTCTGGCTGGCGACAACATTTCCTGCAGCTTCTCGAGTGGTTGGAGGATTTCCCCTTCGGTGTCGTGATGAGTAGGTGCGCCTGATGTTCCTGGGTCGACTCCCGATGTCATGAAGACTCCTTGTCTTCTTCAGCTCCCGTTACCGCTCCCCCAATATAAATGGGCAGTATCTCGTACTGGGTTGATGTAGGGAAAACTGTAAAGAAATGTCTATTACACACAGTCCGTATTCGATGCCTGTTTCCACTACCACCATACCTCATGCGGTCGTTTGACCAAGTCACTTTCAGAGTATAGACTTGATACATAAATGTTCCCTTCATAAGACATAACAGTTTCGTGTTAGACTTTCACACTGACCGAACTTTCTGACACAGTCGATAACCTGAGCCTACACTAATACGTGTAGTTCGTTTGTTACAATGTGAACCTCAAGTAATATGAAGCTACTAGTCAAACAGTCTAATTATTAGCAGCACATCCTCTCATGACAGCAGATCAGCGCATGTAATTTCAATAATTCAGCTTAATTATCCATGTTGATTACTTACTTTTCCCCAGATTCAATTGTGCTAGGCGTATGCAGCTCGAAGATAAAGACGCTCCTCTGTATGCCAACTCACAGCGTAATGACCTCGTTCTGGCAGCCTTACAGTCAATGAATGAATCTGACGCGCTCGGCGGTCGTGTATTTATAATCAGGCTTGTGATGGCGTTAGCATGCTGCAGTGTGGGAAGTCTGTATATTTTATATTTTTTTAAATTTTTTTTTTGCTATTTGTTTTACGTCGCACCGACACAGATAGGTCTTTTGGCGACGATGACGTCTGTATTACCCACGCCCGCGACTGGAAGCTTCTCCCGCACAAAGAGTGACAAGTATCTCGCTTAATGTATGCACTTATAATTATAGCTGTGCCGCATATCAAAATTTACAGGAAATTATGCAGGTTGCAATTCTCCTATCAAATCCCGTGCATCTCTTCTGTAGCCGGAGATATTAAATTAATTTCTTCTTCCCTCCAAAGCACAATCAGCCCGCGGGATTCATGAAGTGGTGCGTGTCCAACACTATTAATAAAGAAGCTTCGCTTGGGTAATAAATTCCTTTTATGAGTCTCTGGAATTTTCATAATGATACTGCTGCTATGTTCCCATGAGAAATGCTCAATCCATACTCTCTTATATGATAAACTGCTATACAGTGACTTTCATGGTGGTATCATGCAATTCCAATATCTAAGGCTAAAATCCAGACTATTTGAACATGAACTGAATGGTTCAATATAGATATCATTTTCATACTTTCAGAGAGGGTGAAGTGGTCCCTTCAGTCCTTTTTTTGCTTACGGGCTTTACGTCGTACCGACTCAGATAGGTCTTATGGCAACGATGGTATAGGAAAGGCCTAGGAATGGGAAGGAAGCGGCCGTGGCCTTAATTAAGGTACAGCCCCAGCATTTGTCTGGTGTGAAAATGGGAAACCACAGAAAACCATCTTCAGGGCTGCTGACAGTGGGATTCAAACCCACGATCTCCCGGATGCAACCTCACAGTCGCGTGCCTCTAAGCGCACGGCCAACTCGCCCGGTCTTCATTCCTTTCACCTAACTAGCTGTCCATAGCTGGATTTCAAGAAACCCAAATGTTTGCCACTTCCTCGCTCTGCCAACATCATCTGAATATGCGGTTACTGTTTACTTAGTTTTCATCTAGAACAAAAACATGTTTGAGTCCTCACTGCAAAATTGCCTTTGGTAGTTGAATATCAGTATTTTGCATACTGCACACAATACCCGGGTTTTACTAAGATGTTCCTCTATTGTGGTGTATCCTCCTCCTTAACCCTACTCTGCAGAGTTTTACATTTTTGTTGCCAAGTCCATATCAACGCCAAACCACAAGAAAATGGGTGACTAGAATTTAATGAAAAGCGGTAAGTAAAATCAGGGAACGAGGCACTCCAGGCTAGGCTATAAATAATTTTCTCACAATGGATGAAATGTTAGTTTGGGGGAAGGTGCTTAAAATTTAATTTTTAAATACCTATGTTATTGGTTCTGTCAAAAAATGCTACATAACGAAAGTTATAGAAAATATAATTTCCTATCATTTATGATTTATACAGTTTTACTGTACGAACTGTGATAACAGAATTCATTAATTTAGATTCTTGCTTAGTTCATGTCAACGCCGAGCATTGCTAACATGGAAATATGTTCCGTCATGTTAACTGCAGCGATGGTTTTTGTCATGATTGTCTTGAGGTGTAAAACTGCGCGGTCATCGGTCCATATCAACAAGGAAAATTATGAAGATGATTGTAAAAAAATAGAAAAAATAGTTAAAGAACGTTCACTTGAAGAATAAGACAATAGGGAGTCGTGAAAGAAGGAAGAACTCTCTTTACATTAGGTGCACTAATATCTCTGAGTCGGAAGAAAACTAAATATGAGTGCCTACAATATGGAAAGTTCAAAAAACTGATCAACAATAAAATTACATTGACCATTATTGTTGCGTGTTTGTCTCTTCTGTTGCTACTCATCTCCAACAGGTACTACAGCTAGTTACAGTGAGGAAAATTGTAAAGACTATAGAAATGAGAAAAGTTTGTGAAGGAACATAATGAAAGGAGGAAGAAGGACTCCATTTACATTTGGTGCCCTAGTATCACAGTCAAAAGAAAACTAGATGTGAAGGTCTACAATATTGGAATCCAATGCTTGGGCTTTCTTTTATACCGGAAGGAAGAGATCAAATCAAGATCAGCAATAATAGCAAACAATATTAAACTACAATATACCGCAGAGAGCAAGGAAGTGGGTACGCCATAAGTCGCTGACAGGGAGAGGCATGTCCACATTATGCTCCTCAGAATCTGGGGAACAACATGAGGAATGGACGTTCTAAGTAATTATCCCGTCAACGATGGGTACTTCAGCTAGTCTATAATAAATCGGCATGTGGCAGATACAAGAAGTCAGACTTATCTGAAGCTTCCTAAGACTCAAATAATTTGTAAAACTGGTCGGCACTTGTCACGAAATCCAAGAAATTTCGGAAGCCTGACAGATATACCAGATACAAACAAGAATGGATGTCAGTGCTTCTAGAATTTCATGAAGAATCAAAGTTAGTTACGAAATCTTCAAATTTTTGTATTGAATTTGTGGTGACACGTTCAAACTGCACCACATATCATGAGCCAGTTATATATAATTCATGGGAATGTGTGCGGCGAATGGTTTCCATTGGTTATGTCTCTCACAGAAGATAAAAGCCAGAATATGTACAAGAACATGTTCCAAAGTTTTTTATTTGACAAGGCTTGAACAATTAACAGTTGATATGGCAGCAAGTCGTATTTCTACTGATTATGAAATCGCCTTAATAAATGCTATCAGAGAAGTTTTCCCACTGTGTAAGCTGGCTGGCTGGCTGGCTGGCTGGCTGCCACTTTCATTTCAGACAGATTTTGTGCATTAAGGTCTAGCACATTTTTACATACAAGAACAAGTGGAGTTACGAGACAAATTCCACACTGCTGTAGCACTAGCTTTCATATCATATAACAAGATAATGATTGAAAAGACATCAAAGAAGCCTTCCAGCTGCAGAGACAAAACTGTTTACGTGATTTATAGCCAGTATTTCAACGCCTTGAGGAGAACTGTATACTTGGTTGCCGCAGAGGTTGTGGTCACCAGACTCCTCTATTCCTTTTGGAAGTGGGGAACTGTTATCAATCTGTTGTAGCGGGATTGTTGAGGACCACTAATACCATTGATGACTGGCATTTATAGACTAAATCTTCTAATGGGGGAAGTAACATCCTTTGTTTACTAAATACCTGGCTGAGCTACAGAGTGAAGAGGAAGAAAAGAAAATATGCTGCAGAGGACCGACAAATTGAGCATGTTGTAGATCGTTATTATGAATATAAAAATAATGGCAAAATTGTAGTTTTTGAAAGCACAATTTTACTGATCTCTAAAATTATGAAGAAATCAATTTTGGATGTACTGAAATGTTATGTAACGTTTTGAAAAAAACATTTGGGACATATTTTTAAAACGTGACACACAAATACTATCTGCGTCTGACGAGAAGTCACAGGAGTTTGTAGGTACAGCATAAGTAACAGATATTACATTCTTAAGATACAAACATCAGTCGTGACCGACAATCAATGAATCAATGCATATCCATTATCAAACTGTTCATTACCGAGCTCGATAGCTGCAGTTGCTTAAGTGCGGCCAGTATCCAGTATTCGGGAGATAGTGGGTTCAAACCCCACTGTCGGCAGCCCTGAAGATGGTTTTCCTTGGTTTCCCATTTTCACACCAGGCAAATGCTGGAGCTGTACCTTAATTAAGGCCACGGACGCTTCCTTCCCATTCCTAGCCCTTTCCTATCCCATTGTCGCCATACCTATCTGTGTCAGTGTGATGTAAAGCAGCTTGCAAAAAAAACCTGCTCGTTATGCAGTACATATGGTAAATGTGTAACAAAGGTACAATGGCACTACCACTTTGAAACTTCTTGACAGCACCTCAGTTTGCTAGAGTCCTCACGGTTGGAACAGATGTTTATTATCAGGCCTCGATACTTTAAATAGGCACATGCACGGCAGCCATGTTTAACCCTCGCACCTCTTACCCCGCATCCACGCGACTTCTCTTCAGAGGACCGTAATAGTGTGGGTACATGGAACTAAGTAGTTTGGGATGAATAGTCTTCATATTAATTTCTTGGCATGACTAGTCATAACTTTGGGCAGTGACTGCATCCATCCTAACACAGGTGCATCAGCGTAAACGACTGGAATTTGCTCAGTAATATGGTGACTGAACCGCTGTTGTTTGGGACGGGTAACCTTCTTCAATGAGTCGAGTTTTCAACTGCGTAGAACAGATGGACATCAGTGTCTCCGGGGAGAAACGTTGGAGAACCAATACTCTGCAGCCATTGTTGAATGGACACAAGGCGGTAGGGCCAGTTTTATGGTCTGGGGAATGTTCTCGTGGTATTCTCTAGGTCCCATCATCCATGTGGAAGACACTTGATTGATTTGTTTATGAATCCATCCTTGGCAATCGCGTCCACCTGTACTTTGATTGTCTTTGCTTGGGAAGATGACCTTGCCACGGCTGAAAAAGCATGATCAAGCCTTCAAAGTTCTTCCGTGGTGCCTAAACAGCCCAATTTCTATCCAATTGAACATTTGCGGGACCACCTCGATTGTTGTGTACTGTCTGTGTCCTCCGCCATGCATCCTTCAACAGTTGTGAGAGGCACTGCAGACAGCGTAGCTCTAGATACCTGTGGAAACTTGTTAGCACCTGAGTCACTGCGAACATGTCTAGCTGCTGTACATTCTGCGAAGGACGGTTACTTAGGATACTTGCTGGTGGTCATAATAATGTGATTACTGATCGAGTTGGCCACGCAGTTAGGGGCGCATAGCTGTGGACTTGCATTCGGGAGATGGTGGGTTCGAATCCCACCATCGGTAGCCCTGAAGATGGTTTTCTGTGGTTTCTTAATTTCACACCATGCAAATGCTGGGGCTATACCTTAATTAAGGCCACAGCTGCTACCTTTCTAATCCTAGTCACTTCCCACCCTTGCATTGCCAAAAACTTTGATGCGTTTGTGCAATGTTAAGCCACTAGCCATAATAACAGTAATGTGATTCAGCTGTATATGTGAAATATAGGAAGCAAGGAAGGAGTTATGGACAGGCTTGTTTCTGCTACCCAGCTTCATACTCTTGATAGAAGTTATTCTTGATATTTCATATTGTAACATGTTGACGCTGTTATAATACCTATATATGAATCAGAGTCAATGCTCTTTAATATGTAGGCCTGCCTGTAATTGTTGTTTATATCATACACAGAACTAGATATTATATTTAGCTAATAATTTGACTGATTAATATTTTGGACTCATTTAATTTGTTGATGAGATGGTGATTATTGTTTAAAGAGGCCAAACATCAAGGTTATCAGCCCCAATTAGTCTAAAGTTCAATTTTGACTTGTAGTTGAATGCTAATATCTCTATTGAAGTTGTAACGAGGTTGTGAAAGTCTAACACAGCATGTTATTCTGCTGGACTGTGAACATTTTTCTATCCCCACAAGAGAAGAATTAAGGTAAAGTTAATGCAAGGCTGATAACATTGTTGTTTTGTATTTTAAATAAACAGTCGCTCAACTATGGACACATGTTTCTCCAATTTCAGCTGATGTATTGCATTGACTCATGGCACATATCTTCAACACGGAGTCTAATGACCTATAAAGACTTTTGTTATTGTAAGACTTCAATACATTCATTTGCTTGAGAAGTTATCAAGCTATGAAGTTGTATACTTGTTTTTGTATATATTTTTATGGTTTGATTTGTTTTTTACCTTTCCAGAAATCTGTAGGCTACTTTGTTGAATATCTTATTTTATTCATTTGTTACTCTATGAATATACCAGTAAATGTTATGATTTAGTAATGCTTAAATATTAAATAATGCACTCAATTTCATTCCACAATGTTTAATGTTTAAATGAAGGTAGACCCCGTGATTTAAAAAAAGAATGGTGAAGCCAAAAATGTGGTTCGGGAAGAATTTTCTAAACATGTTCTCCTTAATTTTGGAATCACTGTTGATAGAATGTGATGTTTAATGTGTAATATTTTTCTGTTTGTAAAATCATTGTGACAAAAAATACATGTTCTGATACAGGGAATATTTGTAGATTCTGTTGTGATTTGTCTCTAATGCGATGCTTTTCTTCATTATTCCTTCCATTGTAATATATGGACAGTTTTGATGGGACGTCTCGCTCTGCAGGCCTGCTTACACGGAAATTTGGCGTTAAAAAATCAGCCTGTTTTACCACAGGCTGTTTCTGGCAAACTGTAAATGATACATTCGAATTTCCGACGTCACTAGAATTGCATGGTCTCAGCTAAATGCAATCACAATACATTTAGCGCAATATGCAACCTCTCCCTGCTGGGGCCTCGTGCCTTGTGCGCTTGATTATATACATTTCAGGGCCTTGTAGCGAGTGAACATATCAACCTATTTAAGAAATTCTGATCTTGTTTTGTTCACAATTAGACAAGTTAAGAAATGAAAGTGACGTTATAGTGAATACGAGAACAATTTTTAAGTGACTGTGAACATTAAAAATTTACCACTAAATTTCCTTTCGTGGTTTCTGTATCGGTAACCATTCCATACTCTCTGATCAAATTATCTATTATGGAGAGAGCTCGGTGAAACAAACACAACAGTGAAAGAATCGCGAAGATATCTCCATCCAATCAAAAGTTACGCTACAAAGTTAGTAGCTGCCGTGCTGGTAAGTCAATCCCACGACACCGCTGCGTCTTCAGTGCTGCGAGAGAGGGCCACTAAGGCATGTATCAAACGCACAAGAAAAACATAAACGGTTGATTAAAGTTGATTTAGTATGCAATATTTACATTATTTATATGTCAAACCTATTTCTAACATAAGAACTTTGAAGGGTACTAATCATGCAAAGCCTATTTTCTTGTTATCAGTTCGATTGAATTGTAATAGTGTTTCATTCTTTTCATCGCGGGCAGACGTTGTCGTGCCTGTAGCATCCACGGCCATACATACTGTGATACAGCCTACACTTTTTCTGACGTCAGCCTCGTTAGAGGAGTTAATAAGATGAAATGAATGACGTGATATATATGACAGTAGGGTGGGAGAGTGTGAAACCCAGTGCCAGCGCATAGCCTACTCCTAATACCAATATAAATGGTCTGTTATTGGACATTATAAATTTTCCAGCTAACTCATTCCTGGTTGCCAGCATTTCGCCCCACTGTGCTAAGTTGGCCTCATCAGTTGGTAAATAGCACACCCACCAAGGCGCATGGCTAGTGCATACCGTGGAGGCCACTGTGTAGGCTACTTGGAGGCACCGGCAGTGCCAGTGCACTATGAGAGACTTTGTCTCATTACCAAAAATTGATGCCTGCCCGGCCATCAGATGATATAGATGTTGATTCCCATAGGGAAACAGAAATATTTATCCCGAATGAGTAAATTTATAATACCAATATAAATGGTCTGTTATTGGACATTATAAATTTTCCAGCTAACTCATTCCTGGTTGCCAGTGTTTTACACCAGTGTGCTGAGTTGGGCTCATCAGTTGGTAAATAGCACACTCACCAAGACGCATGGCTAGTGCATACCGTGGAGGCCACTGCGTAGACTACTTGGAGCCACCGGCAGTGCCAATGCACTATGAGAGACTTTGTCTCATTACCAAAAATGGATGCCTGCCCGGCCATCAGATGATATAGATTTTCAAAGAAGTACTTAAGATATGGTACTATATCCCAACCCATTGTCTTTAGTATATCCCAGAAATCAACAGAAATTAACAATCATGGCTACCAGGTGGGCTGTTATTTTTGCATTGAACACTCAAATTACCGGTATACTTTAAAATCCAACCTGTCCTGTCGGTAATACGATGACTATACTCTCCGCTGCTCACTCCGCTATCATCTACACACTGCGATAAACAATAATGAACCAACCGAGTTGGCCGTGCATTTAGGGGCACGCAGCTGTGAGCTTGCATTCGAGAGATAGTGGGTTCGAGCCCCACTGTCGGCAGCCGTGAAGATGGTTTTCCGTGGTGTCCCATTTTCACACCAAGCATATGCTGGGGCCGTACCTTAATAAAGACCACGGCCGCTTCCTTCCCAATCCTAACCCTTTCTTTTTCCATTGCCGCCGGAAACCTATCCAAGTTAGTACAACATTGAAACACTTCTACGTAGCCTTTCTTCGATCTATATATGGGGCCGTCGTTTCCGTTCGCTCTTCTCCAATATCTCCTACTTTGGACATTATCCTTCGGAATTAGGGATAGCATTTTTGGTTGTCACAGCGTCGCGCTGGTTCGCCTTCAAATGTCAATCATTCTATTCTTACGCTCAACTTATCCCTCAGATATACAACATTAAACACTATTAAAAATAGCCGCCTACCGTTACCTGTGTTTACACTAAGAAGTCTCGGGGTAGTGACCTGTTTGCATCAATAGTAATGCACTGCATTGTCAGAACATTTCCACAGTTCTGTCTCCATTTTATTCAGTACAGCGTAATCAGGATTACAACACAGGCCTATTTCAATTTAGGCTAGCGGGAGATACGCTTTCATTATAGCGATAGTTGGTCATTTCGATTGTGATTGGTGGTGGTCGTGTTTTAAGGGGGAAGACAATGGGATCTCGTTGCTCCTTAACGCTAATCATAGGAGGAACAGGAATAATGCCGAATTTCGAGCAGTGAGGGTATCGACTAAAGAAAGAGCATTGCCATGAAAGAAGAGAGGATTAAATTCTCCCTAAGACTCGCATATCTGATATCTAAATAATGTTATTTGCTTTACGTTCCACTAACTACTTTTACGGTTTTCGGAGACGCCGAGGTGCCGGAATTAAGTCCCGCAGGAGTTCTTTTACGTGCTAGTAAATCTACCGGCACGAGGCTGACGTATTTGAGCACCTTCAAATACCACCGAACTGAACCAGGATCGAACCTGCCAAGTTGGGGTCAGAAGACCAGCCCCTCAACCGTCTGAGCCACTCAGCCCGGCTATCTGATATTTGGAGTGGATGAGACAAGAGGGGTCGGTTAAAAATAGTGATGGGATAATCGAGTACAAAATTATCGCTTGTTGGATTCTTCTTCTTCTTTTCTTTATACTGCGTTTTCCCACACCTGTGGGGTCGTGGGTGCGAACTACGTAGCACATATGGATTTGGCCCTATTTTACGTCCGGATGCCCTTCCTGACGTCAACTCTATATGGAGAGATGTAATCACTATTGCGTGTTTCTATGGTGGTTGGAAGTGTGGTGTGTTGTCTATATATGAAGAGGAGAGTATTGGGACACACAAACACCCAGTCCCCGAGCCAGAAGAATTAACCAGAAGTGATTTAAAATCCCCTACCCGGCCGGGAATCGGGACCCTCTGAACCGAAGGGCAGTACGCTGACAATTCAGCCAACGAGTCGGACCAATCGCTTGTTCGATTATTTCATTTTATTCGATGTCCGGCTCCATGGCTAAATGGTTAGCGTGCTGGCCTTTGGTCACAGGGGTCCCGGGTTCGATTCCCGGCAGGGTCGGGAATTTTACCCTTAATTGGTTAATTTCGCTGGCACGGGGACTGGGTGTATGTGTCGTCTTCATCATCATTTCATCCTCCTCATGACGCGCAGGTCGCCTACGGGTGTCAAATCGAAAGACCTGCAACTGGCGAGCCGAACTTGTATTCGGACACTCCCGGCACTAAAAGCCATACGCCATTTCATTTCATTTTTTCATTCGATTACTCTTTTCGGTTATTCGATTATTTTTCGATTAATTCATTTGAATTTCCATTCGAATGATCGGGGCAATTGAATAGTGAATGCTTTCAAAATAATCGAATGAAAAGTAATCTTAATTAACTCATCAATCTCATCATAGGGAAATTAAATTTACCCTTCTCCATTTCCTTACGGGAAGTGTGTGGGTAGGACCAACAATCTTTGATAAACCTCTCGAAATTAATAAGAACTCGTGCTCCACACGTAAGAATGAATCATGCATTCAGATGCCATTACATACTGTAAAATGCATAGATTAATATATTGCATCACGCTCCCACGCGGTTACGCGAAGCGTAATGCTGTATAGTATTGACTACTTGACTCAACAAATTTATTGTCATAAATTAAAATTCGTCAGAATTTTTTTCTAAAATATGGCGAAGTTGCTATCTTTGAAATTCAGTCACGAAATAACTTCAAAAAAACTCTAGATTGATAATGATGATGATGTGATTATATTAGGCTAGTGGAAATTTCTCCCGCCAAGAAAATGTGTAATATTGGTCAATACAATAAGGGTCGAAAACAATTAAGGAAAAGGTGGTGGTGGTGGTGGTGATTACTGTTTTAGCTGTTTACTGGGCAATCATCGTCTTTTAATACTAATGAGAGGGGGAAAATGGAAGGTGCCGACAGTTCTTAAAATGAAGATTTCGAGCAAAGAAAGACAAGGGCCACAAAGAGTGGAAAATGAGACTCCCTAGGCCTTCGAAACCTAATAGTGTCGGAGTCGAAAAGGAACAAGAGTTGACTAAAGGTAATCGCCCACTACACCGCGCCGCGCCGCGCCGCGCAGCCGAGAAGAAATTTCCGTGGTCTGCTTCTTGTGAAATGAAATGGCTTAACGCCCACTGCAGGGAGCCGCGCCGCGCCGCGCGGAACAAGCTTGTGGAATTTCCGCACCAGAAGCCCCCAGGTTTCTGGAACGGAACTTTTTCCTTTCGGCGCGCTTGTATGGGCGAGGGTAGAAGGAAGGAATAACGGAAAGAATGTGGTTTCGTGGCGTTTCGGCAGTCTTCGTGAGTCCTCGACTAGTGCCAGCACGCTCGTACCTTCACGCGGTTAGTGGTATTGTGCACTGTACGCCTTTCTCGGCGAAAGGTGATATTGTTTTCTTGCTCTACACACGGCTTTTTTTATTTGCTAGTTGCTTCACGTCGCACCGACACAGATAGGTCTTATGGCGACGATGGGACAGGAAAGGGCTAGGAGTAGGAAGGAAGTGGCCTTAATTAAGGCACAGCCCCAGCATTTGCCTGGTGTGAAAATGGGAAACCACGGAAAACCATTTTAGGGCTGCCGACAGTGGGGTTCGAACCTACTATCTCCCAAACACTAGATACTGGCCGCACTTAAGCGACTGCAGCTATCGAACTCGGTACACACGGCTTAACTAGGTTCAATAGTTCATAGAATTTTTCTTGGGACATACGAAAGCAGTGGGAAAATTTACTTCGGTTCTTTAGTAGATCAGGAAATAAATGGTGAAACTCTCCGTACGTTTCCCTTTTCTCATAAATGTTGTGGACCCAAACTTTTCTTTCGCGTTTTTCTTCTTCCTCATTTGCAAATATCGCAACCGCAAATAATAAGTCCTCCTCGGAACTGGAACTCATATTTCTGTGTGAGCTGCAATTCCCCACTGGAGAGAGGCGGCGCGTTGAGGTGTGCTGTATGGGCGAAGTCTCGGAAAATGGCCCGTGGAATGTTCCACAAGCTTGTTCAGCGCGGCGCGGCGCGGTTCCCTGCAATGGGCGATTACCTTAAGGGAGGTCGGTTAAATGAAAGCAAGGAGTCTGGCGCTAGTGAGTGGAAGCTATGTCTGCACTCAGCTAAGGGACCCGGGGTCACCAAACCTCCCTCGCTCACTTAATCACCACTGATATGCATTTCGGGCAGTCACCCAGGTGTCAGATTGCCTATCAGTTGTTTACTTAGTCTTTATTAAATAGTTTAAGAGCCCCTAGGGCCCCTTTTAGTCACCTCTTATGACCGAGCTCGATAGCTGCAGTCGCTTAAGTGCGGCCAGTGTCCGAGAGATAGTAGGTTCGAACCCCACTGTCGGCAGCCCTAAAAATGGTTTTCCGAGGTTTCCCATTTTCACACCAGGCAAATGGTGGGGCTGTACCTTCATTAAGGCCACGGCCGCTTCATTCCCACTCCTAGCCCTTCCTTGTCCCATCGTCGCCATAAGACCTGTCTGTGTAGGTGCGACGTAAAGCAACTAGCTCACCTCTTATGACAGGCAGGGGATACCGTGGATGTTATTCTAGTACTCCATCCCGCAGGTGAAGATAATGGTGAATGAAAGAGACAAGAGGTGTATTATTATTATTATTATTATTATTATTATTATTATTATTATTATTATTATTATTATTATTATTATCATCATCATCATCGTCATCAAAATATTTTGCTGTGGTCCTAAAGTTAATATAATGTATTCTTTTCCTTTGACATAAATTTATAATAATGGAATTTGGTCTCTGGAGGGGCCTGGTGCACGTCTTTCAAGCTGACGCCGTGTATGTGACCTGTGGGTCTGTGATGATGGGGCCCTACCTAAGATGAAGTCTAATGCTGAAGACGTCAAAAACGCCCACTCACCGAGCCGTAGGAATTAACTAATGAAAGTTAAAATCCCCGACCCGACCTGGAATCGAATCCGGGTTTTGGACCTAACGCCAGCATGCTAACTATTCATCCATGGAGCCGGACGACAACATTAAAATAGGTATATTGCCTGCTGCTAGTTAAAAGGAATTGTCATTTGATAGTACTGGGGCTTAATTCCATTGTGTGGCCAGAAGACGACATTTACTTAAATAAGGAACTTTGTTTTACAGATATTAAAGATTAAGACAGCTAATTCATTCATTCAGTTTCTACATTTGGAAAAAAGGCGTAGCCTATTTCTGTTTTTCGTAAGAGTTCATCTATCCGCTTGTTTCAATCAATTATCCATCCGACACACTTAAACCGAAAAATGTATTCATGACGCATCCGATTATTCTATGCGATACAACTGAATTATATTTGAAACTCATTCAAATATTAAAATATTCGATTACGAGGCCATCACTATACTGAATGATATTTGAAACTCATTTGATTAAATAATCGGATGGAGGTTATTTGATTATTAAAAGTACTCGATTATCTCACCACTGGTTAAAAACATGAAGGATAGGAGTCCGTCACGGATGATTAGTGGAACCAATACGAACTCAGTGCGGGCCCGTGGTCTCCACCGCACATTTCACAAGTCAGATGGGTGATTCCAATTGTTGTTCCTTCGTGTTAAGAGTTTGGAACCTCGTAATCCATTCATTTATATAATTGGCGCATGTGTGTTCTGTATGTGAACGCTTATATTGTTATGGGTCTGTTGTAGTAGCCTAGGTAGGCGTATGTGAATTAGTCATTAATTCAAGCTAGAATTTTGGAAAGAGCGACCCTATCATCGCAGCATTTTTCTGGGAAATAAGATCGAAATGGGGAATTATTTCAAGGATGACTATCAATAGAATATTAGTCCACGGATTGCCAGAGATTCAAGAATGACAGAAAGGCCGGTATGTGGCCAGTTAGCTAAAATGGTAAGCCTACATGCAGCTCCCTTCCAGTGGGGATTTGCCTGAAAAGCACCACCTCGGGACAAAGACACGAGTTTACTGTACGTTTTATGGGTGCTCATCACGTCGATCAGCTTCAATCGATCCTTCTAATGTAAAAATGTTTCTTAGCTTCGAAGGTACAGTATATGAACAATATTAGTAACAATCAATCCCGCCTCTGCAATACATTCTGAAGAAATCGTATTGAAACATTGTAGTTTGTTGAAAAAGTCATTAGTACACATTTCAGATATGCCTGTAAAGAGGACAGCGTAATCAGACTTTCACTATATTTCAATTCAAACTAGCGAAAGATACTCTTTCATTAACGTAATATGGCGATAGTTAAGTTCGAGTGTGGTGGTTGTGTTTTAAGTAGGAACACAATGGGATTAGAATGCCCCTTATACATTTATGTGCCGGTGGTAGTGGTGATGATGATTTGTTATTATTTTAACGAGTCAAATCCCCTCTTAACCTCATATCTGAAATACGATTTTTCATAAATGGCTGCAGATGTCGAGTTATTCAGGAATGCCATTCAGTTTCTAGAATGTGTCTGTATTTATTTGCTAGTGGTTTAATGTCCCACTAACACATCGAAGGTTTTCGGCGACGCAAGGATGGGAGAGGGGAAGGTAGCAGCCATGGCTTTATTTTATTATTAAGGTAGGCCTACTACCCCCAGCATTTGCGTGGTGTGAAATGGGAAACCACGGAAAGCCATTTTCAGGGCTGCCGACGATGGGATTCGAACCCACCATCTTCCGAATGCGAGCTCGCAGCTATAATTTCTCTGCAAAACTGTTTTTGTATCTTTTATTCTATTATTTAGAAAATAAGTGACTTCCTAGCTTTTTTCTCTTCGAGACGAAGTTGATGTAAGACTGAGTAGACATACTGTATAAAGGTAGGCGACGGTAGTATTCGTATTTTGAAAATATTACAAGTTGGTGTTCGCAGAGGCTGTCGTTTTGAAATCTCCTACTCGTATAAATTATTATTACGAAATAGGGATCGAATCTAAGGAAACAGCCAAGAACGTTTAGACTCCAACAAGGAGCTGGTAAGCGTTTGCTCGATGAAAAAATACATATCATTTTAATTAGTAAACTAAGTGTAGTGACCAAGGGAGGCTTAGCTGCCGTGCTTGCTAAGGCAGAGAGAATGGGGCTCGCCGCGATGTTGCCGCTCCTCAGTGGACATCACAGGGCTGCACAGAGTCGGTAAAGTGACCACTTCACACAAACTAACAATCTAATTTAGGAAAGGAAAGTGCAATGATCTATTTGGATCACTCCTGGAAGCTTTGATCTCAGTGAAACAAAGGCACGAAAGAATGTATGTGGTGCTGCTGGTGGTGATTATTTTAAGAAGTACGAGACAAATCCCCTCTTTCCTTTAATCGTATCCGGTTCCATCGCTGAGTGGTCAATGCCTTGGCCTTCCATCCTCGGGACCTCAGGTTCGATGGATTTTTAACGTAAACTGTTAAATTCCCTTGGCTCGGGTATTCGGTATGCGTGCTGTCCTTAACATTCCTGCAAGCCATATATCACACACAACGCTTCTTCCACCACAGTAACATGTCGTTTCCTACAAACGGTAGACGCCGCCCACATCCACCGGAGGAACAGCCGTACAAGGGCTGCACCAGGCTAGCAATAGCCACGCGAAATTATTATAAATTCGAATCGAAGGAGAAAGGAGTCTCCCCGTTTTCTTCTTATCCTTCTTCCTGTACAGCGTTTCCCACACCTGTGGGGTCGCGGGTGCGAACTGTGTTGCATATGGATTTGGCCCTGTTTTATGGCCAACCCCATGTGGAGGGATGTAATCACTATTGCGTCTTTCTGTGGCGGTTGGTAGTGTGGTGTGGTGTGTTGTCTGAATATGAAGAGGAGAGTGTTGGGACAATCATAAACAGCCAGTCCCCGAGTCATAAGAATTAATCAGACGAGATAAAATCTCCGACCCGGCCGGGAATCGATTCCGGGACCCTCTCTACCGAAGGCCTCAACGTTGACCATTCAGCCAAGGAATCGGACTAAGATAAAGATATGTGACCCTTCGAACAATAAAGTGTCGGCAAAAGAAAAGGAAGGGCAATGATAGGCGTGAAAGTGAAAGACTCCGAAGATCACAAACCTGTTACTGTCCGGGTCGGAAGAGAAGGAACATTGATCCCATGATCATGGTTACTGGACGCCGACATGCCTGGTAAGAAACCAATGTCTGTATCACTCGGCCCCTCTGATAGGAGGAGAACCAGAGAACCAGAGTCGAGCAAAGAAGGTGGAACGAGAAAAGGAAAATAAGGAGCTTAGCACAGTCGGCGACAGTACGAAAGGAGGTCAGGTCTGGGAAGGTAGCGGTCGTGGCCTTCATTAACGAATAGCTGCGATACTTGGCTGGTTTGAAAAATGCGAAACTATGGAACACCATCGTCAGTGTTGTTCACGGTTGGGCTCAATCGCATCATCTCCCGAGTGCAAGCTTGTAGGTACACGACCTGGGTCGCGTAGACGACTTGCTCGGTAAGAGATAGGGGAAGCAGTAGCTTAGCTAAAGTCCCCTTATGCTTCCAAAAACAGCTCCTGGGGGTTGTGTTAACGAGTGATCCGTTGGCATACATACAGAAGAAAGGCTGCGTGTGTGTCATTTAGAGTGAAAGACCATGCCCACATCTTCGGTCATGTGTGGATTGACTGAAGGCGGCACGGTTCAATATAAAACCGGACATATGAAAATGAATCTAGATAAATTAAGAGAATGTAGCGAGGCACTTTTCAGATTATTTTTGTCTGATATACGACTTATTTGCTGCAATTTACACTATTTACAGCTCATGCTCTCTTCACCCTCTTTCGCTTACCCTTGTAATTCTCTCTACACTTTTTGTCACTCAGGCTCAAGAGAAATCGATTGCATGTACCTGTATTAACCAGCTACAAAGATGGTAGAAAACCTTTTGAATCAATGACACTGTAAACGAAGAGTATTTATGTACTTCTACTACTGTAGGGTCGCCTGTTGCCATTTCTTGACGGATGCTGCTAATTTCGCATTTGTTTCTTGACACAGGCCAAGGCAAAATGTAGCTTATTTTATGTTAACTTTAAATTATATTACTTTTTTCAAGTTGTGTTGCATCGTACCGACCCAAATAGGTCTTATGGCGACGATGGGCCTGGAAAGGACTAGGAGTCCACCTTCATTGATTATTCTACTACCTATTACTTCGTTAATAAAATTTTACGTCATTTTCTATATCACCTGACTTCGCTTCTCCATGGCATGTTGGCCTTTGATCCGAGGGGTCCCGGGTTCGATTCCCGGTCTGATCAGGGATTTAAACTTTCAATGGTTAATTCCTCTGGCTCGGGGGCTCGTTTTTCGTTTCCGTCTTCAGCATTGGAATTCTTGGGTTGGGAAGAATTGGGAGAAAGAGGACGAGCTACTCGACTAAGTGGTATGTTCCGAGCTGTCAGCGGAAAGATGGCGTGGAATGACATTAGTAGACGGATAAGTTTGAGTGGCATTTATAAAAGTAGGAAAGATCACAATATGAAGATAAAGTTGGAATTCAAGAGGACAAACTGGGGCAAATATTCATTTATAGGAAGGGGAGTTAGGGATTGGAATAACTTACCAAGGGAGACGTTCAATAAATTTCCAATTTCTTTGAAATCATTTAGGAAAAGGCTAGGAAAACAACAGACAGGGAATCTGCCACCTGGGCGACTGCCCTAAATCCAGATCAGTATTGATTGATTGATTACGTGGTCCCAAACCACTATTAGCACAATATAATTTAGACCATTATTTATAATTCATTAGAACCGTAATTTAAACAATGCGTTTATACCATTATTTAGCGTTCATTATAACCGGCGACATCATTATGACTCGTTAATTAACACCAATTTAATTAACACATCATTAGGAACCCAATCAGAAATTTTAGTATGTCATTAGCAGGGTAAGTATTTTTAGGTGTGCACCTTTCTTGATAGGGTAAATTAAAGCTGTTCGGAATGATATCACACTGCGAAATATTGTTTCTAGTTACTAAAAGAGGCATTTATCATGCACCATTTTCCATTTTTTGGGACCAAGCCTTTTTCCCCTAACCATGCTCTTAATCCCCTTTCCCCCTTTTTTCTTTGAAGTTTAATTCCAATTTATTCTATAAGATTTCTAATCAGTATAAAATATTTAACTTTCAATTAACGTCTTCCCAGCTTGCTGTGTACGTGGGAATAGTAAGTCTACCTCTTTCAGTAAACACCGCGCGGGAGTTGAAAGCACACCTGAAACAATGGAATGTAATTGTGTGTTCGACAAAACCTCTTTCTCTCGCTTCACCGCTATACTGTAGCCCGCAATAATGCAATTGACAATGACTGATTCTATCCCACCAGAATCAGTAGCCTGCTGTTCGTGAATGTGAGTTTGTTACTGTGAGAGACGTCATAGGTTCGCATGGAGGCGGAAACTGGTGACGCAGAGATGTCAGCAACCGCACCCGCGTAGTTCCGAGAATTGAGACTGGGTTCTGCTCGAAGCTACTAGAAATCACTGCGACTGCAGTTCCAGCATGAATGAGAACATTCTGGTAACTGTCGTGGTGTTATAAGAGAGTGTGGACAGCAAGTGAGCGAGTGAGCGCAAGAGTGAGTTGTGCGAAAGTCGCATTGAGTTAACAAGTGAACTGGTGTTAGCATTTTATTACATTACTAAAAGAGTGTACTACTAAATTTTACCATGTCAAAGGTATCTATTGCCCGATTTATTGCTCTGGCTCAGGAATTCAAACAAGATTTCATAAACACTGATGAAACTGTTGTGCTATATACTATTTGTTATTCAAGAATTTTGTTAGATGAAAAACACCAGCGAGACCGCATCAAACAACACATTTCCCGCTCTAAGCATCAAATGAATAAGACCCTTGAAGCAAACAAATCGCGGCAACCTCTATTACGAAATGCGTTTCAACAGAATACTTCAAAAAACCAAAATTTGAAGGAATTAAACATTGATCTGTGTGCAGCTCTTACACAAGCAGGAATTCCACTCGATAAGGTGAACCATCCAGCACTGGCGTAGCCAGAGCGATGATCAGCCGTTGTTTTACGTACGGTACGAACATCTTAAAAACGTACGCCGAAATGTTAACGTAGCGACAAGAATCTACTAGCAGGGCTCAATAAGGCCATACATAATTCTCCATATTTGTACTGCTTGAATGAAAGGAAGACACTTAGGATTGTGATGCGCGGGGATATTTCCCTGTAGAGGCCTCAGTATTGAGAATGTAACCGTGTGTTGACAAATGTCAAGACATGAAGAAAGGGGCAATTAGCAAGTGATTACTCAGTAGGGGGCCGGAACTTGACCACCGAGATAACGGGGGGCCACGTCCAGAAACAGTTGCAAGCTTACAACATCGTGTCAGCTTTTGCATATCGGTTCCAGGAAACAACAATGTCCTAGAGATCCTCGGGTTGTACCGTGGTTGAGAGATGTGCTGTGTTTAAGTTGCAGCGCTGGGAAGACTGCGACAGGATTGTGAGCTGCACGTTAGTTCCTCATTTTGTGCCATATAAGTAACTTTTTTGAAGAGGGACCGTTCTGTCACTGAGAAGCCAACACCATGTGCATCCTCGGTAAGTTATAAAAAAGTATTTTTACTTTTAAAATAGCAAGACAATCGTGGAGTCGTGCCTAATTTCGATAGGTAGGCCTATATATTTTGTCAAATGCCGGGGACTGATTGGAACCTCAAATGGCACCATCAAAAGTGCGGGTAACGTGATAACTCGGTTCCAATGGTTCTATCTTCTCATCAGGACGGCCCAGGCTTGAATCGCAGTCGATACATGAAACATTTTTAAAATGGGAAGTAACGTTCCATTGATAAGGATTCTACTTAAAACACAGATCCCGTCCCTTACGTTTCCTTACACTTTTGAGCCAGAACAACAAAATATATGGTGGCGTATTTTGAGTATCCAACCATTCTTCGGACTTACCTTGTACCTTAAATGGTGAGTGGATGGAGTGGTGTACCCACAAAATAATTTCAGTGGGTGGGGTGTAAGTCCAGGCCAGTAGTGTGGATACAACTTTTCCTTGGAAGGGGGTGTGAAAAGATTTTTTATATTTTTATTTAGAATTTGCTTTACGTCACACCGTAGGTCTTATGGCGACGATGGGAAAGGAAAGGGCTGAGAGCGGGAAGAAGCGGCCGTGGCCTTAAATAAGGTACAGCCCCAGCATTTGCCTGGTGTGAAAATGGGAAAATACAGAAAACCATCTTTAGGGCTGCCGATAGTGGTGTTTGAACCCACTATCTTCCGGATGCAAGCACACAGCTGTGCGCCCCTAACCGCACGGCCAACTCGCCCGGTGGATATAAAAAGAAAGCTGGTCCTACGGATCTTCAGTAGATATTGTTGGTTTTGATTGTTACCATGTACAATCATAGCTTTTGTACTCTTAACATACACCGGCTGCATTATTGAAACTGTTCGTAAAATTGATAATATCGTTCGTTTGTGAGGAAGTAGAATCTTTATTTAATTTGTCTTCTTAAAAAAAGGAACCACTTCGCTACTACACTCCGTGAAGGTGACTAACTTCCAGGCCGTAGATATTTCTATTACGGGAGACTCAAGGAAAACTCTACTGCACCCAAAAACAAGGTTGTATCCTCCCGATCCCATGCCTTTCTTAACTCTGTCAGTGCCGGGAATCGAATGCAGAATGCCTTAAGTAAAATTCGAAAATAAGGAGACCTAAAAGTAACCAGCCGGCCCCACGGTGTAGGGGTAGCGTGCCTGCCTCTTACCGGAGGCCCCGGGTTCGATTCCCGGCCAGGTCAAGGACGTTTACCTGGATCTGAGGGCTGGTTTGAGGTACACTCAGCCCACGTGTTTATAATTCAGGAGCTATCTGACGGTGAGATGGCGGCCCCGGTCTAGAAAGCTAAGAATAACGGTGGAGAGGATTCGTCGTTCTGACCACACGACACCTCGTAATCTGCAGGCCTCCGGGCTGAACAGCCGTCGCTTGGTAGGCGATGGCGCTTCGGGGCTGTTACGTCATGGAGTTTGGTTTGGAAAAGTGAACAGAGAAGGAAGCGACACCCCTGCAAGGCTCCTTAGCTTCCAACTAGTTCTTCTGTCCGGCCTCGTGCATTTAGGACAGTAAGAAAACGTACGCCTTAATAAATGCTCCTCATAAAACCTTTGTAAAAATACTAACTGCATCTATTTATAACAATAATCACAAACGCCTTCTTTTTATGTGGCTCAGTTGGTTGTGTCTCTGTCCTTCTGAGTCCGAGTTCGCAAGTTCAAATCCTGGCTTGGATCTGTAACCCTTAAAACGGTGTTGAAATGGCAACAGATCAGTGTCGTTGGTTTCTGACACGTTAATAAAAATTATACATGCGAATATTAGCGTCACAAAACTCTAACTTTATACTACTGTATTCTGTATCCCAGGCTTGCGAGGAAAGTAATTAACAATTTACTTTACGTCGTACCGACACAGATAGGTCTTATGGCGACGGTGGGATAGGAAAGGCTTAGGACTGGGAAGGAAGCGGCCGTGGCCTTAATTAAGGTACAGCTCCAGCATTTGCCTGGTGTGAAACCACGGGAAGACATTTTCAGGGCTGCCGACAGTGGGGTTCGAATCCACTATCTCCCGGATGCATGCTCACAGCTGCGTGGCCATAACCGCGTTGGAAACTAGTAGGACAAGGTAAACCCTACATAGCATATGTTGTAACGCGTGTTTTTCCTTACCAACTAACAACATATCTATACCCATACGCTTTACATTATTTATTTATTTATTTATTTATTTATTTATTTATTTATTTATTTATTTATTTATTTATTAGTGCCTTCAGTACAGTGGCGAAGTTAGGGCTCCAGGCCCTCTCGTACACTTAACCACATACTAATCAGAATCTTAAATAAAATACTGAGATACTTAAAATAGTTAAAACTACATAAATTAATAGAATTGAAAATACATTTAAATCAATTACTTACTAAATTAATATTAGAACTAATTAATATTAAAAACTCTTGAAAATGGCTAATCCTCAGGAATGCACACATTCGTACTTCAACCATTCAGTCAGCTGTCCTCAGCAGGTAGTCTCGGCAGGTGACCTTAAATCGTGATTAAAAAAAGCTAGTTTCTCTGACCTGAACTGGCAGGGAATTACATAATCTGGCGACAGTCACCACAAATTGTCTATTAATTTTATTTGTGCGGTGCAGTGAAATAGAAAGAATGAATCTAGAACGTGTAATTAAGTTGTGAAATGATGATAAAAAGATGAATTTAGAAGAAATATACATTGGCTGACTTTCAGCTACCACTCTGATCACCATCGTTAAAGTGTGTAGCTGCCGACGTTTATCAGGCTTCAGCCATGTGACAACCTGATAGTATGGGGTGATATGAACATCGTACCCGATATTGTAAATAAATCGCAGGCAGGAATTCAGTGTTCGTTGAAGTTTAAGTGTTTCTTCCTTCGTCATGTCAACTAAAACAACGACACAATAATCAAGAATAGGGAGAATGAGTGTCTGTATTCGTTTGGCCTGTAGCTCAAATGGAAATACATCCCTCTGCCGTTTAAGAGGGTGAAGAACTCCAAAAATCTTTTTACGTATTTGTTTCGTGTGATCAGACCAATCAGCTGCTTCATTCATCATTACGCCGGGATTTTAAACCGTTTTACTGTAGGGAATAATTCAGTAGGATAGGCGGGATTGCGACATTGTTTGAGCAGCTCAGTAATTTACGTGATCCAATTATAATTGTCTGAGTTCTTTCGCAGTTTAGTATAAGAGAGCTTCGTTGTGCATATACAGTACACTGAGTCGTCGGAGGTCCCTGTTAGTATCTTGTCTTGCAGTGTCGATATATTTGAAGATCGTCAGCACAGAGGTCATGTGTGTTATTTCCTGTCACAGATGGTATGTCACTGATAAAAATACAGAAAATTAGGGGCCGTGGAATACTGCCCTGTGGGGCAACACTAAGTTTCATTTTCCATTTAGAGGCTGTTACACGCTGCTGTTGACGGTTACTCAAATAAGAACTAAAAACCTTAAGCACAGCCAGGTCGAAATTTAGCAGTTCCATTTTCTTTATATTAGTCGGAATTACTATAGGGTCAAAGGCGCTACTGAAGTCAAGAAGGATACTTATAGTGAGCAGTCGTTTGTCCATAGCGTTCTAATGTCTTCAGTAACCTTCAAAAGTGCTGTCGCGGTACTGTGTGATTGTTGGTCTAAACTCTTAGGTACCGATATAATATTGGCTGTTTTCCAGACAGTAGGGAAAGTTCCATTTAGTAAACAGTAGTTCAGTATGTGCGTCAGTATAGGCGAGATAGCACCCATAATGCTATGTATAAAAGTAATAGGAACATCATCTACACCTGTAGTCTTTGATTTAATCGAGTACAAAGCCTTTTAACCTGATTTTCTGTGACACTGTGAAATGTGAATGGTGGATTGGCTGGAGGAGAGGGCGGTGAGTCGGTGCAGTTAATTTGGGTAGGTTGATTATTTATTCTACTAAAGTAATCGTTCGGTTTGTCAAGTGGAATATCAGGAGTTGTCTATCTCTGTTGATGTTTTCCTATTCCCAGAGCTCTAAGCTGGTCCCGTGCGCGATTAGAATTTAAGTTGTTAGCTAAATTCCGAAAATATATACATTTTTTAAAATTTATGTTGCGATTTCTTAAGATGCGGTTAGATTCGAAATCTGTGTCATCTAGGGTTTGTTTATAATGTCGAAATAACGAGTCACGGTGGGCCATCATTCTCTTGCCTTCATCATCTAGCCATGGACAAGAACGAAGAGCTGTATTCGACGCGCGTGTGTGTGTATATCTTTGGGATGGGAGTAACAGTGGTAGCCGAGGGCCGGGGGGGGGAGATGGTTGTCGCCCAAGAAGTCCAGACACCCCAGGAGTTTTAACGAATGTACTTTTATTGAGCATTTTATATATAATGTTCATTAATATTAGCTTACGGAGTCCGACTCATTGGCTGAATGATCAGTGTTGAGGCCATCGGTTAAGACGGTCCCAGGTTCGATTCTCGGCTGGGTCGGGGATTTGAATCGCGTCTGATTAATTCTTCTGGCTGGGGACTAGGTGTTTGCCCCAACATATTCACATTCGGACAACATACTACACTACCAACCACCAAAGAATCACACAACACTGATTACATCCTTCTATATAGGGTTGGCGTCGGGAAGGACATCCGGCCGTAAAACAGGGCCAAATCCACATGTGCGACGTGGGAAAAGCGGGGGAAGAAGGAGAAAAAGAAGAAGAAAATTACTATTGGCTTCCGGAATCCGCACGAATCCACCACTCTTACTTGGATCCAAGGGCACCCATTTCCTTTTTCGGTATTCTACACCACCTAAACTATGGAAGTTTGGACACCTATCAAAATAAAATTCTGGATGAATGCCCCCCCCCCAAACTGAAATCCTGGCTACGCTACTGCCATCCAGTCTTCAAGGGATTTCTTGAAAAATACCCAAAGATGTCAATGCCCGATGAGAGTACTGTAAGAAAAAACTACATGGAGCCTGTTTACCAAGAAACCATACAAAGAATCAAGGAGAAAGTGTCCGATTGCGATGTAGGAATCATTGTGGATGAAACCATATACTCAGTGGAACAATATGTTTTGAACATTTTAGTTTTTCCCTTAGCAGGGGAGAACGTTAAGCCCATGTTGTTAAAAATGTATGAACTGCAGAAAGCCAATTCCAGTACAGTAATGCCTTCAATTATGAACTTCTGCCAAAAACTCTGTTCTACTGATACCGAGTTTGAAAAACTTCTTCTTGTGCTTACGGACCAAGCTCCATACATGATTTCATCTGTTAACCAATTGAAACCTTTATTTCCTAAGTTGAAGCATGTGACATGCTTGGTTCATGCCCTTCACAGTGTTTGTGAATCCATAAGGAACGAATACGGCATCGCAAATCAATTCCTCTCTGCCCTGAAGAAGATTCTACTGAAAGCTCCGAGTCATGTTGTTGCCTACAGGGAAACCACTGGCCTGCCCCTGCCAAATTTCCTGGTCGTTACTCGCTGGGGATCGTGGATTGAATGAGTTACTGTGTTGTGTGAGAATTTGACAAAATTAGAGAGTTTGTGCTTTCTTTGGATCCAGCCGACGTAGGTGCAATTTCCAAGGCACAGCAACTTCTGTTACCGAAGAAAATACATAATTTGCAGACATAACTATATTCTGTCCATAGTTACAAGTAACTGACTGCAGTTGTTAAACGATTAGAAGAACAAGGTCTGGAAAAGGAAAACCAATGGGATATTTTTACTTCCGTGAGGGAGCAGTTAGATGGCTTTGCCAAAGACAAACTTGAGTCTATTCTTCAGAAGTATCCAGACGTTGAGGAATTCGCCACATCTGTAGAGTTGCCATTCCGAGTGAATACAAGGTTTGCCCCACTGGTTTCTGTGGATGTCAAAAGAAGCTTTAGCATCTACAAAGACATTATTTCTCTTAATAGAAAGAGACTTACTTTTAAAAATATAGAGATGCTCAATGTCTTGAAGTACAAGACTTCATGTTTTTTCCTTCTTTTGATGAGTGATAATTTGACGTACTTATCTGTAATTCAATAAACTAGAATATAGGAAAGAGAAATCTTTGAATTAGTTGAATAAACTAGCACCGTTTTGTCCCTTTTTATCTTATTTGAGCACCTTTTCCCTTCCTTGTTTCATCTTAAATTTGCACCTAATAATCCTAAACATGGCCATTAGTAATTCCTAGTCATTTTAGTATTTTATACATTTAAGGTTCAAAATTTAACGCTCTTTACATTTTAATATCATATTTTAATCCCGATAATTTAATCCATTTATAACTACCGGCAAAATCTTGGCATTTCGGTATTATTATTATCCAACCTTCCATACGTAAACTACACATTCAAGTACACTGGCACATTAATATCTCTGGATTTATCGTAACAACATGCCTAATTCCTAATACTAAAACATAACATTGACCAAAGTGGTCGAGAAATTCACTTAAATTCATGGGTGAGCGTAACACTCTCCGAAAAAGAACAATAAACAAATTAATAAACCCAACGCAAATTTATGTACAAAAAAAGCGTTAATTAAAGTATTTAACCCATATTAAATGTATGTACAGCAACAAATTTTAATTAAATGATTTAACCCATATTTACACTTAATCTAATTATTTCCCTTCGTCTCATCTTAATTAAATCATGGAACCGAGAAGCGGTCCATGTGTTACGTTAAGTAACCATTATTGATCTGTTTATTTCCCCATTTTATCGTGATAACATTCCCACATGATTAATCAAAATATGGTACTCATCACCGTGTAGACGTCTTGCGTTGGACAGACAAAGGGCTACAGGCCCCCACCCGTCTTTCTCTGACATGGTGTAGGCCATCAGGAAATGGAGCTCAATTAATCCTGTGCGCTGCTACATCATACATACATATCGTAAACTAATATTTATACAAGAATATATACATATTCTGACCTCTGTGTGCCTTCACTGACACTCTTCGTTCCTGCCCGCAATAGGAACTATTGATACTAGCGACGAAGTATCACACTATGCGACCCGACGCGCTTCGCGAGTATCAAACATGGCACTCCCGGAAATCGTTGTCTTAGGTCGTCTAGGGATCGTTACGCTGACTCGGTCTCCTCCACATGTGACGAAGTCTCGCCGTATGAAACATTAAAAGTGCAGACCCAGGCACATTGCCTTCTTACAAATGCTACCGGCATCTGTCGATAATTGGTACTATTTTCAATTATTTCCTACGTTAAAAGAATCATCCTAACAGTCAAACTGATATTATCAATGTTTATATCACAAATATGAACAAAGTATTCGAGTTATATACCGTAACTACCTTAAGTTCGGTGCGGATAAATTGGCACTGAGCGGCAGAGGTTCCATTTTCAGCTTTGTTCACCTGTTGTGTATCTAGTCTTTTTTTCTTCGGTGGAAGGGGGGGGGCGGCGAAGCCCGCTCCCACCGCATGGCAGTCGACACTAATCTACACTGCCTTCGACATGCTATTAATTTCTAAGAAGAAAAGAGAGAACAGGGAGGAGTGGGAAAGGTACTACAGGAGTACCTGCCTGTTTGCACGTCAGACGCGTTACCAGGCATGGTTTGTGTTGTAAGGTAGGTCAGGGAAAAAATACTTAGGCGGAAAAAGGTAAAACCTACATGTAAAACCTGACAAATTTTGATAGCACATGCAAGGATGTGGTTGCTGGATAGGTCCAGGTGTTTGTGTTAGTTGAGAAAATGTATCATGCACCAGCCATGATCCATAATCTCGCCAGTCCAGTTATCAGGAGATCAGTCCGCCTGGGCACTGCCGTGACTAGCGCGGCCTAGCCGGTTGCGGAGCCATGGGGTCCTCGTACCCAGACTCCGATCCCGGAGAATGAGGCCAAGCCCGCCGAGGCGGGGGCCTCCCGTGGGGCATGACACCGGGCCGGGTGGTCCCACCTCAGGCAGCGGAAACACTGCAAGAGCTGCCGAGGGGGACGCACAGATCTCACCTGACTGCTGCAACCACTGAGGTCCTCTCCTGTTTGGCTCCTCGGTTGACTGCTGTCCTGAGTTGCGGCTGGGCGGCCCTCTCCTGGTCGACTGGCGTCGTCTTCTTCCTCCTGGTCCGGCGGCGGCGTCTTCTTCCCGGCGGTGGGGATTTCTTCTCGGGAGGGGAAGAGGTCTCTTCCTGGCGGCCCTCCTCCCGGCCTGGTGACCCTGGGATAGCGGGTGGTCCCGCTGTAGAGGCGGCGTCTCCCTCCTCCTGGCTGACGGCGGTTGCGTCGGTCGATGCTGACACCCGATTGCTTTCCCTGTTCTGTGGGGTGCACATCGATATCTCCACCTCGACAGACACGCTGGCAGCTGGGCCTGGATAGCAGCCTCCGAACGCTGGGGGGCGTCCTTGTCCACTGCTGTGTTGCCGTCCGCCATCTGGGACGCTTTCCGGGATTGCGCCCGGGTGATAGGCCCTTCCTAGTAGGCCTTGGTCTGCGTCCACTTCACCGTAGTGGGCCTCGGGACCTCCCTCTGCGTCCACCTGGCAGAGCCGAACCGCTCGGCCCTGGTCACACAGTCGCTGCTCTGGGGGCGGCTCGCACCACCTGAGTGGTGGCGTCGTTGGTCTGCGGCTGGGTGGCTTGGAGTAAGTCTGTTTTAACCATCTTATGCCTCAGACTACTCGGCGTCTGCGTGATTGTCTCCGTCTCGGCCCCCTCCTGAGGGCGCCGGCGTTCGTCCCTGGCACGCCGTCCCTCCTCGGTAGTCGGACGACCTGGAAATGGGTAGAGAGCTCCTCCACGTCGCGCATCCGCTCCTGGTCGTGATGCCTGATGATGAGGCCTCCTGATAGAAGGCTCTCGACAGACATGGTTGTCGAGATTTTCCTGCCTCCGTGGAGAGTGCGCCACATTCTGTCCAGGTCTAGGCCCCGTTCAAAAGGTACAGGGCGCCCCGGCCTATAGTAAACGAGCAGTGCCTTGCACTCCGGCTCCGTTAGGGTGTCACACCTGTCCCTGTACGGCTCCGTCTCCACCTCGATTTCCGGCACCTTCTGCACAGGCTCCGGTTCTGATGACGGCGTCTTCGGCTCCGTTTCTGATGACGGCGTCTTCGGCTCCGTGTTGTCCATCGCCGATACAGGTGGTCGTAGGGCCTCCTGGATGAGGCGCCCAAACTCGCAGATTGCCTCCGTAGCAGTCATCTTCTTCACCTGGCTGCTCTCGCCGTTGTCCGCCATCGCTTCCATCGGTGCCTGAAACACTTAAAAAGTAGCGCTGAGTAGCTGGTAGACAACGCTCTATTTTCGTACATAGAACACAATATGCTATGCACTGAGAAGTGCACTGGCACAGACAAATGCTGCTCCTTTTCTGTTTACGTCAAGACGTACAGGTAGCCTGCCTAGTACTTGGAAAGTACAAATAGCCTGGCGAGGAGAGTGAGTCAGCGTGAAGCAAGTACGTCCTCTCGCTTTGAATGCCAATCTCGTCCTCTGTGTGTCTAGTCTTTTTTCCTTTGGGGTCGCCCCCGAATCCCGCTTCCGCTGCGCGGGAATCGACACTAATCTACACTGCCTCCGACATGCTATTAATTTCTAAGGAAAAAAGAGATACCAGGGTGGAGTTGGAAAGGAACTACTGGAGTACCTGCCTGTTTGCACGTCAGACGCACGACCAGGCAAGGTTTGTGTTGGTAAGGCGGTGTTGAGGCGTGGTATTAAGGGTCAAGGAAAACCACATAGGCGGGAAAGAAAGAGCCTACATGTAAAACCTAACGAATTTTGATAGCACATTCAAATATGTGGTTTCTGGATAGGTCCAGCTGTTTGTGTTAGTTGAGAAAAGGTATCATGCACCAGCCATGATCCATAATCTCGCCAGTCCAGTTATCAAGGGATCAGTCCGTCTGGGCGCTGCAGTGACTAGAGCGGGCCTTGCATAGCCACTAGGGCCTTCCGCACAACTTTACAGGCTTTCGGCCCAAATACATGTTCCCGTTGCAAAGAGAAAAAGATAAAAAGTATGAACTAAATCTACTATGTCTACAGTGTGGACGCTCACATGGGCGGATAACCGGGCCACAAGCAAGCTCCACCCTTAAAACATAAAAATAAACTAAATCTACTATGTGAACGCTCACATCGGCGGGAAACCTATCCACATGTGAGCGTCACCCTTATAACTACCTAACTGTCTGGCCGTACCGACCCCCCCCCCTGGTGAGGAAAAAAGGAGCCGCCCTCCCTGGAACGACATCCGGCCCGGCCGGGTCAGGGGTTTTTAATTGCAGATGATTAATATCCCTGGCCTGGGGACTGGGTGTTTGTTGTCATCCTTAACGTTCCTTTCCTCACATTCAACACTATACACTTCCGCAATTACACTTACACGCAGGTTCCTATCATATGGTGAAGGTAGTGGCAAAAGATCTGCAGAGGTCGACGCCACGAACAAATATTTTTTTTAAAAATCTTGTCGTGATGACCTCACGGCTCTTCCATGTTGGACTTAGTTATTGGACTTAGCCCGATATCACTCTATCGACGTTCTGGGCCGCTGGTCCTCGGCTCGGCTCCTGACTTTGGTTCATTGCGATGCCGTCTACTTGATGCGATTGTTGGATGGTCTCGTGCTATTGGCAGCTCTTGTCGTAGTTTCCACACCACACTGACTGCAATTAGACATTCAGTTAAACGTCTGCTGGTGCATTCCATTCACTCCTATATCTCTATTAATTCATTAGGGCTGTGAGTGCTGCCTAACTTAGTCGAAAAATGATTTGACAAATTCTTAGTGCTCAACAGCACACGAACTATGAGTGGAAGTCTATTAACTCGTTAGGGCTGAAAGTATTGCCTATTGCAATCGACAGTTACTTGACAAATTCTTAGTGCTCAACCCCACACGGACTATGAGCTGAATTCTATTAACTCGTTAGGGCTAAAAGCATTGCTTAGTGCTCAACCTCACACGAACTATGAGCTGAAGTCTATAAATTGTTCCCTTCCTAGTTCGGATACTAGCAAATAAGCAAATGGTTATGTCTCTGTGCGGCTTGCAAAATCATGACGCAGCCTCCTACGTAGTTGACTTCCACAACGGGCAAGACCGAATATATGAATGATTATGTCCTTGTGTATAATGCAAATTCGCGCCGCAGCCTCCTACATAGTTGGCATCCACAACGGGCGAGATTGAAGGAACGAGTGATGCCCTCTTCACTTAGCACGCTCTATTTATTGGTCCAGACAGGGACATCACGCCAGGGAAACCACCGAGATACACACTTCACTTCTTTGTGCAGAGAAGAGTTTGGTTCCCACGCTTATACCGCGCAAGTTGTATAATGGAAGGCAATAACTACTAATGCCACAAATCCGTTCATAGCACTCAGAAAATTATGACAAATTTTTTGTAGTTTTAATTTTCCTGGATTTGGACCATAAGCAGAGATATTATCCTTGTTTCATAACTTGCCAGTCCTGCTTTCTGCCGCCTTTCTTCTTATCATGGTGCCACCTTTAAATCTCCTAACAGTCTTCGAGTCGTTCTATCCTCTACACGCGATCTCCTTGCTCTGTCTCTCAGCGTGCCACGCCCGTGCTGTCTCCCTTGCACACTCAGATGCATTTGGCGCCTTTATGCATTCGACTCTCTGAGACCACATTTCTGATGCGTTATATTATTTATCTCTTACCATGAATTGTATGGTTCAGTACAGTATGTGGCTCTGTTATTCGCACAGGCTTCAATGTTTTATCAAGTCTCGTATATTCACATTCACGATCGAAAACCTGAAATAAAACGTACACTACGGGTAAAAACATGGTTTGTCAATGATAATTCGTTAGTCAAAACCATACTTACTTACATACAGACAGGAAGATTTGATATGAATGTGCCGGCATCAACAAACTGGTGTACCAGTTGTATTCGTACACATGGACAGGATGATGCATACCGTTTATTTGCGATGCACGGAATAGTCTCAGTGACGGCATTCGACTGGTCAAGTGCGTTAGTCTCCTTCCTAGTATATCTGTGATGGACATGGGTAGGAGTTCAAAGTTAAGTGCGGTGCTCAAGAACACTATTTAAGTAGTATACTTTTAGGTGGTTCACCTACCACCTCCGGCCCCTGGACGAGGCCTGATCCGGTGACTGACGTCACAGCGTGGTGCAGGCTCCTAGCTAAGAGCGCGCTCGTAACTTCACATAACCTTACGCTGACTACGTGTTCAGGTTTAACCTTACAGACCTCGGGTTCGACCACAGGCCTAAGGGTGTCAACCGTACAGACCCTAGTTCGAAGCCTAAGAGTATTAGTTTAACCTAAGAGATTCAAAGTTCAACACCCCGGCTAACCGCATAAGAGTGCTAGCTTAACCTAACAGACTTCAAGTTCGATACCCGGGCTAACTGCAGACCTAACGTTACGCTGACCACGCGTTAACCTAACTTAACCTCCCAGACTTGGAGCTGAACTTGGAACAAGATGGCAGCTATAAGGCTTAATACGTATGCTTTCAGACTCCAAGTTCGATACCCGGGCTAACTGCAGGCCTAACGTTACACTGACCACGCGTTAACCTAACTTAACCTCCCAGGACTTGGAGATGAACTTGAAACAACATGGCGGCTATAAGGCTTAATACGTGTGCTTTATTCATAGGGGCGTAACATTGGAAAGCGACTTAAGGTAGCTTGGAGCTGAACTTGGAACAAGATGGCGGCTATAACGCTTAATACATATGCTTTATTCATAGGGGCGTATTGTCGGAAGGTGACTTCGGGGGCGCAGAGCTGAACTGGGAACAAGATGGCGGCTGCACAAAGGGACGAGGGAGATGGTGTAAGGCTTAATACATGTACTTTATTCATATTTTTAGTGTCTGAAACTTGGACTTTAACCTAAAATGGAAATCGAGTTTGAGACTCCCTTGAACTAAAAAGGTACTGCAGCGGGACTAAACTCCAGCACTTCGGCGACGCTAAAACGTATTTAGTAGGACGTAAAGCCAATATTATTATTGTTACGGGGATAGCCGTGGAGCAGAAAGAGGTTAAAGAAGGTGCGGGCTTGAATGGGTCTAACTACAGTCTCAAAATTAATTTAAAACTTTAACAAAGGTTATATTTCTTTAGAACTTCAAAAATCAACAAATAACAATATAACAGGTACAATTAGCAATTTTGGTACAAGTCAAGGAAAATACAATATTAGTGAATTCGACAGGTCCTGGGCTTCAAGCCCCTCGCTTTACAATTCTTGAGCTCCCAGCTCAAATTTACAATTCAAAAAAGGACAACTTTAGTAAAGGGCAGAAATCTCCTAATTCAAAGAGCACACTTTACAATTACAAAATTTGAGAAAGAGCTAACCGGCTCTCCATTTCCTTTCAGCCTCCTCGAGGCAATATCAAAAATCGTACACTCTCTGGCCTTCCATGGCCCAACTTACAATTTGAAACAGGGATATCTCAGTGGTGGCTGGTGCAGAAAATCAGTTGTGTGCTGTAACCCATCCCCACTCCAAAAATGAAAAATACTTAGAAACATACCGGTATGTGGTTTTCAAGAGGCTCTCCACTTAGTTTTCCACATCGAACAAACACGCAAACAACCCCAACATATATACACATTCCTCATAAAAACTATATAAATAAACACATAACACCTGCAATGGAAACATATTCACGAACTCAAACACTTGGTGTGAGCACGCAAAAACAGAACTTCCCAATGCAACCAACATCATTGAAATAAAACCAACAACGGCGTAATGCAAAATTACATGTTATGCTTTTATAGTGACATTTATAAACTAGACATTTTTAATTGAAGAAAATCACAATATCATGTCCTTATTTTGACAACATAAAAAGTACAATTTTTATAGTTCATCGATTTACAAATGTGGCTATGGAATAGGCAAGTTGGTAGTATTCTATCGTCTTTGGTATTAAAAGACCTGGTGAAACAGCTCTACAGTATTTTGTTTTCCCGTTTGCTTTGAGCGATCTCCTCTTAAAAACTGAGTCAAGAGGGTGATACCTGCCGCGTTCTCATTTCGGTCGTAATGCAAGTGTGACTAGTGCTAGTGCTGCCTCTCTGTGGTCGAACGAAGAATCGTTGTGAAGTGATGTCTTGGCTGTTGTTTCCACAGCCTATCGGAACACATTATCTTTGTATCGGAAAAGTTGGGCACGCATGCGCAAAAGGCAGAGTTCCTGGTTTCTGGCTAAAAGCTTAGAAATTCTCGCTGAGCTGTGGTCGCACAGCACCCGCCGTGGAGCGCACCAGTAGTTACCAGGTTGTGAGGGGAGTTGAAAAATGTCCTATTCTTTGGCTGACGTCTTTTTCAATGCACTGTATTTGATTGTAGATAATATTTTTAAACTAATTTATTTTTCCAACAGGCAGTGTGCTGCAGCACTTCAGCACATAAGGTTCGGCCGCCCCTGGGATATCTTGTACCCAACCTGCAGGGCCTTTGCGGAAAAGAACAGGTTAAGTAAATGGCCCGAAACACAAACTGAATGGAGGCGGATACTTGCACTCCTAGATATGAGCACTAAAACAACCTAAGGGGCTCTAGGCCGATGAAACAGGGGCTATTCCCAAACTACGGAGGTGACTCGTATAGAAATGACTTTACCATATTACAGAATGAAAAACAGTTGTAAAAACGTAGTCACCTCAAACCAAGATGAAGGGGAGCTCGAGAGTGTAAAGAGTCGGACCTTTCTCTCGGGTTAAACTGCGGAGGTAGCAAGAAGAAATAAGTTATGTGGCCATTACGTGGTAGATGTTCTGCTGATCGATGGAAGAGGCCGCCCGCCTCTTGCTTTGACACACACACTCAGTAAGATGACAATCAATTGGCCAAGAAACGAGAAAAACCGCAGTGTATAAACCCTCAGGGAAGGTTCGAGATCATTCAAGATTAAACTAGCCACACCCTCTCAATTTTATTGGATAAATTCAAAAGTTACACTTCGAATCAAACAAGAAGCCTGTGATTGGTTGAAAATTAAATACAAAAATTAGGGATTGGCTAGATTCAAAACTGGCGGAAAGAAACAGGAAATATTGCCAACCCAAAAATAAATGAACATCATTCAGTTACAAAAACATAGAAATACAAAACTTCTTTAAATTATAACTTCTTACAACTCGCACCAGAGTACATGATCATAGTTTTTAGTGGTGTCCTCTGTGAAAAAATGTCCAAACTTCTTGATGAATGTCGAACAAAACAAGTAGAAATTCACTCAGGTTAGGCAACTGCACAATAACAAAATTACTCAATATTTTTGTGGTGACATCTTCTGAGTAAAGTTCTAAGTTGGTGTAGTTTCGGTTTCACTGTTTTACCAATAGAGGAGTTCGTTTAGGCGCTGAATTTGAATGCGAGGCTTTGGGGTGTATCTCCCGGTACAATTATCAATAGTTGACCCAAACAGAGATCGAACCTGGGACTCCCTTGAATAGGAGAAGAACGAATGCGGGACTAAATTCCGGCACTTAGGTGTATCTAAAAATCAGTTAATATGACATAAACTCAATAACATTATTATCTAACCGTCCGTGCGTCGATTCAATTAAGGGTTCGAAGATGGTGTAAGTACGCCTCGGCTGGTGTCAACGGAGTTACATGAGAGTTCACTCATGGGTATGAACATTCGACGAGAACCGGTTATATCTTTTTTTTTTTTTTACTTAACATTAGGTTCTTATTACTATAGAAAGAATTCATTCCACTTAACCACGTAAGGATATTCTAATTCTTATTTCAACGAAATGAAAATATCGAGAGTCCTAGTTTCTTGGAAGGATATTCCAATTTAATTAGTCATATGTAAATGGAAATAAAATAACAATAATATTTACATTACAACATGATTGGAAAATAATAATGAAATGTATATTGAAGTCTTTGTTGGTTTGAATCATAATATAATTAATTACATGTTGGTAATAAACTATTTTAAATTCAAAACTTGACTTGTAACAAATCCAACATGGAACTTGCTGAAGGCTTATTTATCACGATACATTAAGTTATTATTTTTTCATTGTCCGCCAATCATAGAATTAAAATGAGAAATATTTAGTATTTTCACTCGTATTTGTCACTCATTAGTCCAAGATTTTATCTTCCTATATTCCACCAATGTTATGACTCAGCGCATGAATTAACTATCTATCTAACAACTTGAGTATCCCTACTAACCAATAATCAACGCTGTCACTAAATAACCTAATCACAAACTATTCAGAAACACTGCAACTAATTCTAACAAGTAAATTCAATCAGAGCAGATAGATAGATAAGAGAGTTGCCTTCACTCCATATGAGCATTGCGGAGAGGTTTGGAATTTAATCCAGGCTTTTGGCACGCATTTTAGTGATTAGAAATTGTGTATCACCACCTCCCTTACCTTTCCGGCTAACATTCTGATGGTAACTTTTTTCAACCTATGGGAGGAAATTGAATTTGAAACTGTATATTGAGGGCGTCGACGACAACTCGCGAGTACATTGAATATTTTGACTTTTGCTGGGTTAGTAGAATTACGTTAAACTAGTATATAAGCCCGTCTACGACAGTCAAAATTACTATATATTAAGTAATTGGAAATTTTAAATGGGCTATTAATATATCTTATGAATATGTTACACTTTCCAGGTTTTATGCCGCATTCGAATGGAATCAAAACAGGTATGCTAGTTTAACTTTAAATCGAACGCCTTAACGACCATGGCCACAGACAGGCTTGTTCACTTTCGTGCTTATCGATGGAGATAATGTGTTTTCATACCCCAGAATAGGAAAAAATGATTCATTTATGTTACTGAAATATAGCATTTTTCACTAAACAGTATGATGGTCAACAGTGCATTATTCTTATGGCCCATATCTGGTACCAGTTGGAAGGCAACAGAAGTTAGGATGTACATAGTTCCAACTCATGCCGATACATATAGCTGTGTACATACGTCATCATGGCGATGAGACAATAACTTCGCTGACAGAAACAAATTTTTCTTTATAAAAGTACAAGTCATGTTCGTGAGAGGTTCTTTTTTTTGTAAAGAAGACCCAGAAATCTGTTCAAACCTTCTCGTTTTCTCAATATCGCTGTGAATGACAGACAGAATTAAGCATTATATATATATATATATATAGAGAGAGAGAGAGAGAGAGAGAGAGAGAGAGAGAGAGAGAGAGAGAGAGAGAGAGAGAGAGAGAGATTGGCAGATGCGTGTTTGGTCATGGGCAAGAGGAAGAGAAGATCGTGGAGGGAGTTCATTTACAGATCTCAGATGGGCATCACCTTAAGGTTGGCTGGGTAAGGGACCGATACAGATGTAGGGCGCTTTGGATAAAGTGCGGAGGAAGAAGAGGTGGACCACGAAAGAGTTGGTTCAGGGAGGGGTAATCCCGGTTGAGAGCTCGAAGGATGGCACGTTGGAAATGAATTAGGACATAGGAGTCGAGTTTAGGAAAGGGAAAGATATACAAATCAGAGGAGTGGTAGTAGAATGGGAGCCGGAGTGCATGACGTACAGTATGGCGTTCTATGGAGAAGAGAGGGCGGTAAATGTTGGGGTTATAATGGGCTATGGATGCCTAGCTGGAGAAGCCGTAGGTTATAGGGCAGAGGTGGCCACTAACCTTAATTTTGGGAGCCGCAAATTTAGGAGACAAAATTGGGAGCATGTTTAGAAAATGATTTATAAAATGAAGACAGGTTTTTCATTTTATAACAAATGAAGGAACATTTATTGTCTACACTATCGGAACATTATTGTTCAGGTACACATTAAGGAATGTGATTTTACTTTTGAGAAGTGCTTTTTTGAGTTTTCTTTTTTTGCTGTTAGTTTTTTGAAATCTGGCTGATAATCGGTAAGCGCAGTTCGTACAAGTTCACTTAAATGTTTGTCAGTTAGTTCAACTCGATATTTAGGTTTAATGAATTTAATCGTTGAGTACAGTGATTCACACACAAAAGTAGTCCCAATGACTGAGATAAGTCTCTTAGCACACTCTTTAGTTAGTGGGTAATTTTCTTCTGGAATATTCTTCCAAAATTCTATGGTAGAAACGCTACTTCGTTTGAGTCATTTTAATCCTTCGTCCTCTTGCAGTTCTAGTAACTCCAACTCTACAACTGCTGTATGCTTTGTTATTGGTGATGAAACAGGACAGCCATCGCCCACAACATCAACAGCAAAAGGATTTTCCAGGAATGAAAATCAAGGTTTAAGTGTACTCAAATCATTAAATCTGCCATTGATTTCTTCAACAAGACCAGACATTTTACTCTGTAATCTTCAGTTTCCACCTGAACGTCAGGAAGGCTTTCAGTAACTTTCTTCAAACATTTGAAGTGAGCAAATGTTTTAGTATGAAGGTCTTTCCCAAAAGCTTTAACTTGCTATGAAAGCTAAATACAGTCTAGGCCAAATCAGAAAGAAGTTTTTCTCTTCCTTGTAAAGATATGTTTAGTGTTTTTAAATGCTGGACCACATGTGTAAAAAAAATTAAAAAAGCCAAATCTAACAACCACTGGGGGACATTAGGTTCAGGGAAGGATATTCCTTTTTCTTCCATAAACTGTTTGATTGGATCAAGTAATTCAAAAAATCTGCCAAGAAAATTGCTTACTGATAGCCATCTTACTAAGCAGTTCCATGATACTTCATCAGGAAGCTCATCATTGTTCATATCTTCTATAATAGATTTGAACTGTCGGTGCGTTTTGGCACCTGAGCGAATACAGTTCACAATTTTTAGAACTACCTGCATAATATGCGGGTACCGTGTTGAAAAAAAAAATTGCTGTCAAATGTTCTATGTGAATAATACAATGTACAGGTAGGAAATCTGGAAATGATGTGTCAGCATTTAAAAGCCCAATAAGCCCTGGCTTTGTGCCAGTCATAGATGGTGCACCATCGGTAGAAATGCTGACAATATTACCGATAGACATTGAGTTTTTCTGTAAAACACCATCCAGGGCTTCTTTAATGTCACAACCACGAGTAGTATCCTTCAAAGTAACCAGGTCTAAAAGTTCTTCAACCACCTTTAAGTCCTTTGACACATATCTCAAAAATATGGGTAGTTGTGGTTTATCTTTGATATGAGTAGACTCGTCCAGAGCCAGGCTTACTGCTGAGCACTCACTTAGATTTTTTGTAAATTATTTAAAATATCCGCACTAATAACAGAAACTCGCCTCTCTATTGCGTGTGTCTAGCAGCGGGAATTTCGTTGATCAGTTTCTGTAATTTAATATTTTCGGGTTCTAAGGCAGAAATAACTTGTGTCGTGTTCTTAATAAACTCCTCCTCTGTGTAAGGCTTGTTTGCTTTTGCAATATTAAAAGCCAAGATGAAGCCAGCTTCGTTTTCCAAATCTGCTTCCTTGGTAAAAATTGACATAACCCTACTCTGACCATGAAGTTTTTTCTTTAGTGATTTCAGTTTGGTTTTCCTTAACCGGGAGCCAACGGGAAAAATCTTTATTGAAACCGCTGTGGTTAGTGTCAGGATGGCGTTTTAGATTACTGGCCTTGAACGGTGACAAAGTTATTTGACACAAAAGACACATTGCCTTACCGTTTCTTTCTACAAAAACAAATTCTTCCTCCCAGTCGGTATTAAAAGCTCGATTCTCTTCTTCATATTTACGCTTCTTAGACAGCATCGTAACTGTTCGGACACCAGGCCACAACTGTACTCAAACAGCACACAACACCTGCACACAGAAAAGTATCGGCACTTGCTACTCTTTACACGTGAACGCGACTGGCTTCACCTCACGACACTGACTCACAGACACACTCTCACACTCAAAGCATTATCTAACGGAAGGCCCCGGAACTATCTTCACCTCCCATCTCTCACCACTGACCTACAGCGTTAATAACGTTAAGCCGCACATCGCTGATACTGACTGCCGCCGACCGCGAGATGTTGTTAGTTTCCATTAATTATATCAATTAATTTTACTCTAAGCTTCGTGTCAAGAGCCGCACGAGACTGACTTAAGTGCACCGACACAGATAGGCCTTATGGCGACGATGGGACAGGAAAAGGCTAGGAGTGGGAAGGAAGCGGCCGTGGCCTTATAGTAATTAAGGTACAGCCCCAGCATTTGCCTGGTGTGAAAATGGGAAACCACGGAAAACCATTTTCAGGGCTGCCGACAGTGGGGTTCGAACCTACTATCTCCCGAATACTGGATACTGGCCGCACTTAAGCGACTGCAGCTATCGAGCTCGATTGTGTGCGAGCAGGAGGAGGGAGGAGTTAAGATACCACCGGCTGCCGGCTAAAACCACGGAGAAGCATTCTCAGGATAGCCGAGGGTGGGGACCGGCCCCTGTCCATCTCCCGAATGCAGAACTATCGGACCATAGTTCAGCCGTGGCCACTTGCAGGCCAAAATCTACTCGGCACTGCATACTACTACTATTACTACTACTGTTGCTGCTGCTACTGTTACCAGTGGCGTAACTAAGAAAGTATGGGCCCACCCACAACATAATATTTTGGGCCTCTTCCTCAGATACCTCAAGTCTGTGAGAATAATGTTTCGCTCAAATCACTGCATCCTTACATACTAGAAATATTTTATAATTAACTCATACTAACCAGAATCCATCATAATTTTCCGAAGCGTCATTGTTTCGCTGACAGAAACTCGTTGACCACACTTTCCACATTAATACTGCTGGTTTCATCACTTTCAGTGGAGAGTAAAACCTATGAATTTAACCTCCTCTGTGACATGGTACTGCGCAGGTACGTTTTTATAAATTTTATTTAATTTCCTGAACGATCGCTCGGCGGATGTTGTGGTGACCAGTAAAGTGAGATAAAGGTGCAACATTGTACACTAATCAGGGACACTACAAGCAATGACGGAGTTTTGTACTATCAGAAGTTCGGCCAAAGAAAGAAAAGCAAAATCCAAAAGGAAAGCAGCTCGATTTGTTCTGAGTGATTTCCGACAAAAGAGTAGCGTTACAAAAATGTTGCAAAATTTGGGCTGGGAAGAATTGGGAGAAAGAAGACGAGCTGCTCGACTAAGTGGTATGTTCCGAGCTGTCAGCGGAGAGATGGCGTGGAATGACGTTAGTAGACGAATAAGTTCGAGTGGTGTTTATAAAAGTAGTAAAGATCATAATATATGAAGATAAAGTTGGAATTCAAGAGGACAGACTGGGGCAAATATTCATTTATAGGAAGGGGAGTTGGGGATTGGAATAACTTACCAAGGGAGATGTTCAATAAGTATTCAATTTGTTTGAAATCATTTAAGAAAAGGCTTGGAAAACAACAGATAGGAAATCTGCCACCTGGGTGACTTCCCTAAGTGCAGATCAGGATTGATTGATTGATTGATTGATTGATTGATTGATTGATTGATTGATTGATTGATTGATTGAACTCTTTTACATTGAAAGATCACGAATTTTTAATTTCAGATCTTCATTTAACTAACCATGATGAGTGCCAATTACATTTTTTGCACTCAGTTTCAAAATCAATGTGTTGTGATGTGTCATTAACATAAATTTCAAAATCACTCAGTGCTGAAATATCACTAACATAAATATTGCATTCCCTTGACTTTTATGCTGAATTCTCACTTAAATTTTCAACGACACGCCGGATACGGTTTTATCGTAAGACGTAACACTATCGCTACTGGCAAAGAATTTTCACCTACACCGAAAGAAAATCCATTTTCTGCAACTTTATAACAGATAACAGACTTAACCATTTACTCCTCCAGAGGCCTTCATTACTACGCACTTTCATGTTATTGCAAACATATGATGGTTTTATTAATTTTTGGTTAGCTGCTTAACTTTAATGTTGTCGGTGACGCATATAAAGAGAAGGTCTAAGGGTGGGAAACGATGGTGGCGATTACTGTTTTAAGAGGAAGTTCATTTAAGCAACCATCCTCTATTTCCTCTATTAACACTAATCAGACGAGAAGAATAGAAGATGTCCGACACTTAGAAAAATGAAAATATCTTTAAAAAAGGGGGGATCCAAAGGGTATGAAAATGAAAGACTCCCTAGGCCTGAAAAATCGAATACCATCGGAGCAGGGAATGAAAAAGGGTTGACGAAAGAAGTCGGATAGAAGAGATGAATGTTACAAGTTGTTTTACGTCGCACCGACACAAGGTCTTATAGCGAAGATAGGAAATGAAAGGGCTAGGAGCGGGAAATAAGAGGTGGTGGCCTTAATAAGTTACGGTCCCAGCATTTGCATGGTGTGAAAATGGGAAACCCGGAAAACCATCTTCAGGGCTGCCGTCCGTGGGGTTCGAACCCGCTATCTCCCGAATACTGGATACTGGCCGCACTGAAGCCACTGCAGCTATCGAGCTCGGTAAAGATGAATCTGAGGATACTGGAGGAAATGCTAGGGGCCCCTGGTCACTAAGTTGAGGGCCCATTTTGTCGCCTCTTACGACAGGCAGAGTGTGCCGTAGATGTATTTTACGCCTTTACCCGCTGTGGTTGGTGGGGAAGAGAATGGCCGTGGCATAGCCCGGTATTTGCCTGGTATGAGCAGGAAATGCCTCTGCTGACGGGACGTAGTGTTTGCAGTGTATTGTGTCTTGTAGTTTGAGTTAGAACAAATTTGTTACTTTCATTGACCTGTCTCAGTCGTAATAATAATAATAATGTTATTTGTTTTAAGTCCCACTAACTACTCTTCTACGGTTTTCGGAGACGCCGAGGTGCCGGAATTTAGTCCCGCAGGAGTTCTTTTACGTGCCAGTAAATCTACCGACACGAGGCTGACGTATTTGAGCACCTTCAAATACCACCAGACTGAGTCAGGATCGAACCTGCCAAGTTGGGGTCAGAAGGCCAGCGCCTTAACCGTCTGAGCCTCTCAGCCCGGCGTCTCAGTCGTAATCTTGACTTTGACGATATGAAAGTGACCAGGCTATGAGCGATCCTAGTAATGCCATTTCTTGTGCAGCCAGTCCCTGCTATGAATGGTGTGAAAATGTTGTTCATAGGATCTGTTGGTGCGTGCAGTTCAGTGGGCTTGGTAGACTGATATGTAATAGCAACTTCTGGCTCGGCGAGGAAAGCAACTGGAAACTACACCACTCCTCATTTCCCTGGTACACCTTTTCGGTGATACCTGAGCCATCGGACAGCTGACGGCGGAGCTGCTGAGGTTCCAACTAGCCTTCGGGCTGAATATTCAACATACCCAGCATGGAAAACCTCGGAAAAACTTCCCAATCACGATGCAGCTCGAACCCATAATCTCGCAAGTGGAGGTTTTTAGCTACACAACTCGCTCCGCGTAGCGAATTCGCTCGGTGACGGAAAGGGTGTTACAGTAATATCACGTTATCTTTCTTTTAAGGGATTTTATACATAATAAATTAATATTATACATCGTTCGTTCGTAATCGGTTTACCCTCCAGGGTCGGTTTTTCTCTCGGACTCAGCGAGGGATCGCACCTCTACCGCCTCAAGGGTAGTGTCCTGAAGCTTCAGACTCTGGGTCTGGGGATACAACTGGGGAGGATGACTAGTACCTCGCCCAGGCGGCCTCACCTGCTATGCTGAACAGGGGCATTGTGGGGGATGGGAAGTTTGGAAAGGATAGATAAGGAAGAGGGAAGGAAGCGGCCGTGGCCTTAAGTTAGGTACCATCCCGGTATTTGCCTGGAGGAAAAGTGGGAAACCACGGAAAACCACTTCCAGGATGGCTGAGGAGGGAATCGAACCCCTCTCTACTCAGTTGACCTCCCGAGGCTGAGTGGACCCCGTTCCAGCCCTCGTACCACTTTCAAATTACGTGGCAGAGCCGGGAATCGAACCCAGGCCTCTGGGGGTGGCAGCTAATCACACTAACCACTACACCACAGAGGCGGACAATATATTATACATAATAAATTAATATTATCAGAATATTTCAGAGTTTATGAAATCCACAGTCGGCCAGTCTTTACACCTTTACATTGCATTTGATAAATTGGTTTAATGTAGGCCTATACTTCTCAGATATTTCCATCATCAGATTTTAATGAAATTCTTCACAGCCGTTTGACAAATATTGCTGCACCAGCCTAACATCATGTGCAGGTAAAAAGTTGTAGGGTTGGTTTCGGTTGTAATGTATGGCTGCTTTATGTTCGGAAATAGGTTTGGTGTTTGCCGCTCGCTTTCTTCCACAAAAAATGGGGTTAAACCAGTTTCCTTGAAGATCAATGAACTTGTAAGTGTAGATTAAACATGTCTTGTTTGATAAACATACATCCTCCTGGCTGTCACTGATAAATCTCCCGTATTTTAAGAGCTGATCGTCATGACGTGCTTAGAATAGCTCAGCGGTTTTGTGAACAAATAGTAGTCCTTTAACGATGCCTCCTTTGAAACGGAGAAGAAGTAGAGACGCTCTCATTTAATTGGGCGTAAGGAAATAAGATACCACACCGCTGTGACCAACGTTTGTACGGGGATAATCAGTGTTCTGAGCAGAGTTCGCTTACCTGGGCACTTACATCTGAGCTATAACTATGTTCAGTTTTGATGCAGTGTTAAAAAATATCGTCTACTGCTCACATCTCATCCTATTTTTCGCTTATCCACATAATTTGCTTCATATTATACATAAGCGAATCCGCGGAGCAACAGCCTATTAAGGCCATAGCCTGTCAAGACGACTGCTGCCCAGCCTGATAGCATGTAGGTACTGGAGTTCCACGTGACCAGCGGCGACGTCCTCGGCTTATTGATCAGGTCCGCTACCTCTCGTATCACTCAGCTCCTCAGTTGGTTTTAGAAAACCCGTTCTAGCCCGCAGTCCAGAATTAAAATACCTGGACTGACAGAGATCCAAGCCAGGGCCTTAAGGTAAGAGACATGCATGCTACACTTCGGGGCTCATACTACATATACCTTCTCGTAAGATCTTCATCGTAAGAGAAGGTGTTTTCTCTTTTTTTGGTTTAATGAGGTCTGATATTCATTGTATATGAGTTACAATAACGAGCACAATAAGACTCCTGTACACGTTAATAGAAAAGTCTCATTCATGTCGTCCGGTTCCATGACTGAATTGTCAGCATCTTGATCTTCGGTCTCGGGACTCTAGGTTCGATTCCCCGGGCAGTTTGAGGGATTTGATCTTAAATTGGCTCAGGGATTGGGTGTTTGTGCTGTCCCCAACATTCTTGTAACTCATACATTATACACAACACTATCCTCTATCACATTAACACGCAGTTTCCTATACGCGGCAGATGCTGCCCACCCTCGTCGGAGGGTCTGCCTTACAAGGGCTGAACCGGGTTTAAAAAAGCCACGCGAAATTATTATTCATATCAGATTTATTGGATTCGGTAATGAATCAAATGTAAAAACACAGTCAAATTATATTCCTATGGAAATAAATCGGTGAATATGTTTTGTCCGGCGGGTAGATTTGAGGAAGTTAATTCATGATAGGGCAGAAATTCAATAAACATGTCTCTGTTTTGTTAGCTTGCATATTTTAACCAAAGTAATCTATCACATCTCTATTTTCAATCGTCACGATAGAATCAGTCATCATTACTTACCCTCACTGTTGGCTCATTTTCTACTCTTTAACTCCGGCTCCATGGCTAAATGGTTAGCGTGCTGACCTTTGGTCACAGGGGTCCCGGGTTCGATTCCTGGCAGGGTCGGGAATTTTAACCATAATTGGTTAATTTCGCTGGCAAGGGGGCTGGGTGTACGTGTCGTCTTCATCATCATTTCATCTTCATCACGACGCGCAGGTCGCCTACGGGAGTCAAATCAAAAGATCTGCACCTGGCGAGCCGAACTTTGTCCTCGGACACTCCCGGCACTAAAAGCCATTACGCCATTTCATTTTCTACTCTATAACATTTTCCAGCGTCATACTGATCTGCCCTCCTGTACGCAAAATTCATTGACATTATTAGGCCTCGGATTCCTATGCACAATGACATAGTACAATATGCACGCAATATGCTCGAATATGAATCATAATATGCTAAACCAAATTACCAAAAATCAAATAAACTATTCATTTTCTTGGAAATCTCACCTTATTTGTGGCCGTTACAGTATAACATAGGGAATGTTATCCTGATATTTTCATGTGTGAAGCTCGTGTATCTGTCAGTTAAGAGTGTTTTATGAATTTAAAATATTCTTTCTACAATAACTTACATTGTCACAGGTCCATATGATAAACATCACATTTTTTTCCTTTATGAATAATTAAAACTGTCATCAGTCACATAAAACATGGTTTTGTTTAACACCACAATTCCTCTTTCACCAGACAGAGTTTTGTTAATTTAACAGATTGTATTTTTATGGGATTTATATTTTTAATACCTGACTAGGCTTAATGAATGCAGTTTTTGCAATACCATGCGTTTTTAAGACAATAGATCTACGTAATATTATGTTTTTTTCCTGTTAAACAGGCACACGCTACTTTTTTATTACCCAATTGGTCGCTAAGATTTTATTAATGAATTACTATTAATTAGAATATGATAACATTTAATCAAAAAGCTGTGAGTATGCGTTTCTCTCCGGAATATAAGCAACGCAAACACTGGTCAAACTCCCATGGAGGCGTGACTTATAAATTAGATCATTACTGTATGCCTATGAAATAATTTATAAAAGTAACATGCATACAAATCCGAGCTCTGGACGTTATCCAGACGATGTCCGAAACGTAATGACATCACTGTCATTCGCTTAAGCTATCGTTGAGCCTCGAATATTGTATCTACGTTATTATTATTATTATTATTATTATTATTATTATTATTATTATTATTATTATTATTATTATTGTTACCGTGTTTTTGTGGTAGTTATGCATGAAAGAAGGTGCTGGGTGGTGAATAGGTCTCAAGCTACTAAAGTGAAATTAATTTTAAAATTTAACAAGGTTATATTTTCTTTTCAAAATTAGGTAACAACAAATAGAACAGGTACTTAGTAGCCGAAACACGATTGAAAAATACATTTACATAGGTACCCCATTTGGGGCTTCAAAAGTCAGAAACATAATTCTTGAGCAATGAGCCCAACCTTACAATGAACACCATACAACAAAGGGGCCGAAAACCCCCAAACATGCCAGAAACATTTGCTTCCAATTACACCCAAAAGCCTCCTTGAGGCAGAAGCACAATTTTCAAGAAAGGGCAACTTCCCCCTAAAATACAAGCCTATCATAGGCCACTCCAAACTCCACTTTTAAGCTGTCCTCCAAGGACGTATACACAGGGGTAAAATACCCAACCTACTGAGGTCTGTTAAATAACAAGAAGGTTAATACATGACCTCTAAAATACAATTTGAGAGGAGGCGAACTTGCACTCCTAATACACTTTGCTTAAGACCTACTTGGCACTAGGCCGTTAATACAAGGGCTAATCCCATACTACAGAGGTGACTTAATAGCAATTTACATTACATTACGGAAGAATTGGTTGAGAAAAATAAGTTCACCTCAAGACGATGTGAGTGGGAGCTCGAGAGGGTTAAGCACTCTCTATCCCGATATGTCGTTTTAAAAGAGAATATATGAAAAGAGTAGTTACATTTTAGGAAAAGGTTACATGGTTGAACGCTTAGAACCCGCCCCGAAAGTTAAACTGCTGAGCTAGCAAAGAAAGAAGTATTAATCGGCCATTACCTTGTTGTTGACCGCTGCCGAAGAAAGAGGCGCTTCCCGCCCCCTGCTATGTACTTAACACACTGAAAGATGGAACAGAAGTGGCCCGGAGACCCGAAAATCAGCAGTTTATATCCTCTCGCGGAAGGTTCTAGGCGTTAGGGGAAAGAAAACACCCTCCCACAAACTCTTTATTGGGTAGGACCCCGCAACAGATTCAAGTTGGGGGAAGATACACCAGATTGGTCAGAAATTAATAGAAGAAATTCGGGATTGGATACATTCATAACAAGGGGAAGAAAGGGGTAAATATTGCCAACTTAAACAATGACAGAAAGAAATTTAACAAAGAACAAACTCTTGAAATTAAATTTTCTCCAAAAAAATAGTTCTTTGACTCCGCACTAGGTTGCACTATTGTAGATCTTCAGTAGTGTCCTCTAGAAGAGAAAGTTCACACTTCTTACTTCAAGTGAAACAAAACCACAACAAAAATGACACAGTTCAAAAACTCAAAATTTTCCACGTGGTGACATCTTCTGAGAAAGTAGAGAATTAATAGCGTAGATAAAGTTCAGACTTCCTCCAGCAGAGGAGTTTCAACTGGCGCACATTTTAAATTAGCGGAGTGGAGGTGTACCGCCCGGTACAGACCTCCCCCCCCCCCCAAAAGTTCCTCCCGGGGTGACACATGAAATTGTTTGAAAACAAAGTCCAAGTTTTGATGTGAATATGAAGATAGATTGCAGAAGCATTTATGAGATTTTCTAAATTTAGTTTGTTTCAGTTTCAAAATTTCGTTGTTGCAAGTGAAGTAAAGTCTTTCTGTTTGTAGAAGTTGAATTTCTGAAGATAACTTTTTATACTTGAAAGTGAAGGAAAAAAAAATTTTTCAAAGTCCACCAAATATTGCAGTTGAATTCCCAAGTGTAGTCATTACTTATAGTAACTGTTCATGTAGTAGATGGTGATGAAGTGGGATGGCCAGACCGGCCGTTGCGGCTTGCGTCCAAAGGAGGCCGCTCGGACCCCTCAATTACCCTGAGATACCGCTCGCCCGCACTATGAGGGGAGCAGAGGTGTTGAAGCACGCCGCGCCCGCGGTGAACATATACAGGCTGCGGGCAAGTAGCAGGTCGTGCGCCGCACATCAGCCTTGGCCGGGAGGAGAGCTCCGGCTCGCCGTGCACACGTCGTCCTCGCTGGGGCCGAGGGGGCCCGTCCTCTGCTCCAGTTGCTGCACGGCGCCGCGCGGCTGCGGGGGCACTGAAACATTAAAGCTTGGCGGCAGAATTGTGTTGGACCATCATCATTGTTTTGAGGGCACAGGCTTGGTGAGGAGGTTGAGGGGTCAGCGGCGTGCAGATATCCATGGCATTTACTCAAATCAAGCCACAGTGTGTATTGAAGCAGGAGACGGGAGCGTGGTAATGGCCGAGGCAAGGACAGAATGGCAGTTTAACGGATCGGGGAAGGTTTTACACGAGGCTTACATATAATACAAAAATATTATAGAAGGGGCAGAAAGCCTTAAAGGTTGAACTCAAAAAAAAAATATAACCTTCATATTCCTTTCAAATTATATGAAGCAAGTTGACACAAAATTTACACTGGTTTCACCTGTGACAGGTGAACCCTAAATATCCTCTCGGTGGCTGGATTGCTTACTAACAATGTAACCGGAGTAAGAAAATCGAGAATGATGCATGGCCCATGAAATCTGGGGGCAAGCTTGCCCGCGGGAACAAAATTCTTGACCATCACCTGGTCACCTACCTTCAAAGTGGTGGGTCTCCGTCCACGATCATACTTTTCCCTAACCTTTTCATGAGATACCTTAAGATTGGCTTTAGCCTTCTTCCAAAGATCTTTAATATTATCCGGATCTATTGTCTCGGGTAGAATGTCACTCAGAGACCAGAGGTTAGAGAGCGGCGAGTTGGGAACAAACTTGAACATCAAAGAAGCTGGAGTGAATTTATGTGATTCATGAACCGCCGAATTCAAAGCAAAAGCTAACCAATGCAGGGACGTGTCCCACCTGGAATGATCATCATGATGATAGGCAATCAGTGCGGACCTGAGGTTACGATTAACCCGTTCAGCCAGAGATGGTTGAGGGTAATACGCAGATGTAGTTACATGAGAGATGGATAAGTCAAAACAGAATTTACGAAATAAATTAGATGTAAAAGCCTTAGCATTATCAGATACAATATATTGGCACGGACCAAAAGAAGCAAAAATAGAATTTAGGCAAGTAATGGTAGACTGAGCGGTAGCCAGCTTAGTCGGAAATAACCAAGAAAATCTGGTAAAACCATCTACACATACAAGGATGAATTTGTTGGCATTTCCCTTCGACTGGGGGAAGGGTCCTACATAATCAATATACAGGCGTTCCATGGGGCGCGATGCTTGATGCGAAGACAAAAGGCCTACCTTGGTGGACATGGTGGGTTTACTAATCAAACAGGATTTACAAGCCTTTACTAGTTCACGGATTTCACCGTCCATACCTTTCCAGATGAACATTTCACGAATCTTTTCACGAGTTTTAAAGATTCCAAGATGCCCCCCTAATGGGGTCTCATGATAGTACTTGAAGATCATAGGCACAAGAACAGCTGGAACGACAACCTTCATCATCTTGTCATGCCTCGAAGGGCAACATAAAACACCATTCCTCAGAACATAAGGGACAACATGTTCCCCAGAAGAAAGGGTTTCCATTATCGGAGCCAGCGTCGGATCTTCATGTTGGTATTTCTCGATATCCCTAAAGAGCATGGGGGCATCAGTTAAAATGGCATTAACATCAAATAGTGTGGACTCGGGAGGTGATGAACGGTCGACCGGTTCATGGTCCTCAACGTCGTTTGAAAACATACGGCTGAGTCCATCAGCAACAACATTTTCAGTACCTCTGATATGCCTGACATCGAATTGGAAGGCAGAAATACGGATGGCCCAACGGGCTATACGACCAGTACGACGCGGCCTACCTAAGACCCAGCTTAAGGCTTGATTATCTGTCTCCAGGTCGAATTTGACATGTTCCAGATAGAGACGGAACTTTTCTAAGGCAAATAAGACTGCCAACCCTTCGAGCTCATAGATGGAATACTTGGCTTCTTGAGCCGATAGAGTCCTAGATGCATAGGCGATGGGTCGCCTCCCTAGTTCAGTCTCTTGAAGAAGGACTGCAGCTACAGCTGACGATGACGCGTCCGTTTGGACGATGAATTTCTTTGAGAAATCAGGCATAGCAAGGACAGGGGCATTACAGAGAGCTAATTTCAGATCTTCAAAAGCGGCTTGTTGAGAAGATCCCCACTCGAATTTGATGCCTTTCCTACGAAGAAGGTTTAAGGGCACCGCTCTATTAGCAAGGTTAGGAATGAACTTTCTGAAGAAATTCACCATACCAATGAACCTGGCGATACCTTTAATGTCCCTGGGAGGTTTAAAATCACGGATGGCCTGTGTTCTAGAATGATCGACTGCTACACCATCGGGTGACACAATATGCCCTAGGAATGACATAGAGGGCTTAGCAAAGGCAACCTTGGACAACTTAACAGTTAACCCAGCCTTACGAAGGCGATCGAGATCTTCTCGCAGATGATCTAGATGTTCTTCAAAAGTCTCTGAAAATACGACGACATCATCCAAGTAGTGATATAAGTACTCAAATTTGATGTCGGAGAAGACCCTATCTAGTAGCCTAGTGAGTACAGCTGCTCCGGTGGGGAGCCCGAAAGGCACGCGGTTGTATTCGTATAAATTCCAGTCCGTAGCAAACGCTGTAAGATGTTTAGACTCTTCGGCAAGGGGAATTTGATTATAGGCCTGATTCAAGTCCAAGATAGTAAAGAACTTGGCCTTACGAAACCATGAAAAACAAGAATGAAGGTCGGGAAGGGGCACAGATTGTAACACCACCTTCCGATTGAGAGCCCTGTAATCAATGACAGGCCTGAAGCCTCCTTGGGGTTTCGGGACTAGGAAAATAGGCGATGAGTACGCCGACTTAGAGGGCCTAATAATACCATCCTTCAACATCTGATCGATAATTTCTTTTAGAGCCTTCATTTTAGGTGGAGATAGCCTATAAGGTGGAAAACGGACCGGAATCGAATCCGTGACCTCAGTTTTGTATTCAATAAGGTCAGTAACACCAAGAGTATCAGAGAACACCTCGGGAAACGACTGACACAATTTGCGAATACTATCAGCCTGCTCCTCAGGTAGATGTCTAAGGTCTAACAACATCTCATCCTGGGTAGGCGAAATAGAAGAACATGACACAGAATTACACTTTAATAGTGGTATTTTACAACTAGAAGCAAATTTGAATGTGCACGACCTAGACTGGAGATCGAGCACAAGACCAGTGTGAGAAATAAAGTCAGCTCCCAATATAATGGGGCAAGACAATTGCTTGGCCACAAACAATTTAACTTTCCATGTAAACTTAAAAATACGAATTTTGACCAGTAAGGAACCTAGAATTTCTAATGGAGATGAATTAGCCGATACGTATTGAACAGCAGAAGAGACATAGTCAGGAAGTTTACAAACCGTTTTCAATTTAGAATACCATTCAGCCGAAATAATCGAACAAACACTTCCTGAATCTAAGAGAGCTGTTATAGGCTCGTTATTTAATTCAATCTTAAGAAAAGGAACAGGTGCGGGGGTATCCGCCGCAATCCTAAGACATTCTTTAGGGCATTCAAAAGATGAATTTGAAGGCTGATCGTTCTCTAAATTTACAACCTGTTTACCAGGGGCTGAGTCTCGGGAAGATGGATTAGTCGACTCAGCCGAAGCCACTAGTCACTTTTTATTATTGGCACAGGTAGAATTTGCACCAGAAGTTGAGCAGGAGGGGGTGCTATTCGAGTTTGGGCAATTCTTGGCGATATGTGAGAAGGCCCCACATTTAAAACAGCCTTGTGCTGAACCAGCTCCATTATTTGCCCTACTACTTTTGACCAATGGACATTTATTGCGAAGATGGTCAGGCGACCCGCAAGCATAACATTTACGGGGTGTGACTGGTCGGCGAGGTGGAGGCCGAGTATTACTAAACGAAGGAGGGGGTTCTTTTGCCACACGCAAGGAATCGGCGTACCTAACTCCTTCCGCTGAGACGGCCAACGCTTCAAGTTCAGAGAAAGTTTGCGGGCACGCCGCGAAACACAAGTATGACCTATAAGATGGTGAAATGCCTTCTACAATAGCCTGTACAATCTGATCTTCAGGAAAATGAAGGGCAAACACCCTAGTGTAAAACTTAATGTCCTGTATGAAATCAGCCAAGTTTTCATCCAAGCGCTGTACACGATAATAGTACTTCTGAATAAGGGAGGACCTGGCCCTAGCCGGGATGAAATTAGCTAGCAAATGGGCATGGAAATCCTCAATAGATGATTGCTCGGCAATGGCTCTTACGATTTTATCTGAGAGAATACCAATAGCATACGGATAGATGATTTGCAAAATTTGACATGGAGAAAGAGAAAACACAAGGGCATGATCCTGAAATTCAACTAGAAATCTTAAAAATGAAATTACATCACTGGTGGTATTAACAGAAAACTTAGAAATACCTCTGAGCAACATTGCCAATGGATGAGGCAAGCTGCTAAACCCAGGTGACATAGTAGGTAAAGGTTTCAATGGCAAGGAAGTTAATTCAGAACGGATGTTACTCAACGATGCACGGCGTTCAGGCTCGTTGTCCAATGGGGCAGGGATAGTTTGAGCAGCAACGGTTATCCTATTAACTTCTCCCTTGGGAGGCGCTTCCTCACTACCAGAATTCACTATGGTGGGTTGATCAGATTTGGGAGGAACTTCCCCAGTTAACAATTGAGTGACCTTACTAGATAATTCGGAAATATTTTCCAGGAGCGTACTAGCTTCCTTCCTCTGAACGTCATTCAGTTTTAGAGACAACAGATCGTTAACCCTATTCGAAAAATGATATAGCCTGCCTTGCACACGCTTAATTTGATTCGGAGACGGATTATTTTCATCAAAAAACTAACTACAGAAGCTAGCCCAGTAATATTCTCGACGATCGTGGAAAGAGAGTCATCAATTTCTTTCTCTCCCAAATTGGGGATGGAAATGGGCAAATCTAGGGACTCTCTAAGCTTGTTAGTGTCTACTGCAACCGTGCCTCCAGATTGCACATTTCTGATAGTTAATTCATAGATCAACTCCTCCTTGCGCAAATAGTTAAGATGAAGAACATCGCGAGGGCCGGGCATGGTGACAGAACAATTTTGAAAAACTCAAAAAATTCCAGCAACTGGGAAAATAGTTAGAGTTCGGAACAAACAATGTTTAGCCGTCAAAAGGGGCTAAATTGAGACCCATTCAACCACGCTCTGCTACCACTTGTTACCGTGTTTTTGTGGTAGTTATGCATGAAAGAAGGTGCTGGGTGGTGAATAGGTCTCAAGCTACTAAAGTGAAATTAATTTTAAAATTTAACAAGGTTATATTTTCTTTTCAAAATTAGGTAACAACAAATAGAACAGGTACTTAGTAGCCGAAACACGATTGAAAAATACATTTACATAGGTACCCCATTTGGGGCTTCAAAAGTCAGAAACATAATTCTTGAGCAATGAGCCCAACCTTACAATGAACACCATACAACAAGCTACTAAAGTGAAATTAATTTTAAAATTTAACAAGGTTATATTTTCTTTTCAAAATTAGGTAACAACAAATAGAACAGGTACTTAGTAGCCGAAACACGATTGAAAAATACATTTACATAGGTACCCCATTTGGGGCTTCAAAAGTCAGAAACATAATTCTTGAGCAATGAGCCCAACCTTACAATGAACACCATACAACAAAGGGGCCGAAAACCCCCAAACATGCCAGAAACATTTGCTTCCAATTACACCCAAAAGCCTCCTTGAGGCAGAAGCACAATTTTCAAGAAAGGGCAACTTCCCCCTAAAATACAAGCCTATCATAGGCCACTCCAAACTCCACTTTTAAGCTGTCCTCCAAGGACGTATACACAGGGGTAAAATACCCAACCTACTGAGGTCTGTTAAATAACAAGAAGGTTAATACATGACCTCTAAAATACAATTTGAGAGGAGGCGAACTTGCACTCCTAATACACTTTGCTTAAGACCTACTTGGCACTAGGCCGTTAATACAAGGGCTAATCCCATACTACAGAGGTGACTTAATAGCAATTTACATTACATTACGGAAGAATTGGTTGAGAAAAATAAGTTCACCTCAAGACGATGTGAGTGGGAGCTCGAGAGGGTTAAGCACTCTCTATCCCGATATGTCGTTTTAAAAGAGAATATATGAAAAGAGTAGTTACATTTTAGGAAAAGGTTACATGGTTGAACGCTTAGAACCCGCCCCGAAAGTTAAACTGCTGAGCTAGCAAAGAAAGAAGTATTAATCGGCCATTACCTTGTTGTTGACCGCTGCCGAAGAAAGAGGCGCTTCCCGCCCCCTGCTATGTACTTAACACACTGAAAGATGGAACAGAAGTGGCCCGGAGACCCGAAAATCAGCAGTTTATATCCTCTCGCGGAAGGTTCTAGGCGTTAGGGGAAAGAAAACACCCTCCCACAAACTCTTTATTGGGTAGGACCCCGCAACAGATTCAAGTTGGGGGAAGATACACCAGATTGGTCAGAAATTAATAGAAGAAATTCGGGATTGGATACATTCATAACAAGGGGAAGAAAGGGGTAAATATTGCCAACTTAAACAATGACAGAAAGAAATTTAACAAAGAACAAACTCTTGAAATTAAATTTTCTCCAAAAAAATAGTTCTTTGACTCCGCACTAGGTTGCACTATTGTAGATCTTCAGTAGTGTCCTCTAGAAGAGAAAGTTCACACTTCTTACTTCAAGTGAAACAAAACCACAACAAAAATGACACAGTTCAAAAACTCAAAATTTTCCACGTGGTGACATCTTCTGAGAAAGTAGAGAATTAATAGCGTAGATAAAGTTCAGACTTCCTCCAGCAGAGGAGTTTCAACTGGCGCACATTTTAAATTAGCGGAGTGGAGGTGTACCGCCCGGTACAATTATTATTATTATTATTATTATTATTATTATTATTATTATTATTATTATTATTATTATTATTATTATTATTACACTGAAGAAAATGGAAATTGCAACACCCAGAAAGAGTGGTGCTACAGTGCTGCAATTGAACATGCAGGATGAGTGTTTGGTTGTGCTTCAATGATTACACTTTCAGGTCCCTCTGACCGTAAGTTTGGACAACAATCAATACAGGATGTGCCCACCACGAGCTGCAATACATTGATGAATTCGTCGAGGCATGGAGTCAATAAGGCCCTGGATCGCTTCCTGAGGAATTGTGGCCCATGCTTGCTGCACTGCACGGGTCAGTTGTTCCAGAGTTGTGGGTGGCTGAGGACGGTTGGCCAGTTGTCGACCCATCATGTCCCACACTTGCTCAATAGCACTGAGGTCCGGGGATCTGGCAGGCCATTCTAAGGTTGTGATGTCGAGGAGAGCTTCTCTGGAGATGCGTGCAGTGTGAATCCGGGCATTGTCCTGCTGAAACATCCCATTAACAATGTTCGCCATCATAGGGACAACCACTGGGTTGAGTACCCTATCAACGTACTGTCGAGCATTCATAGTGCCCTCAACAAGCACTAATTGTGATTTCACATTAAAGCCAATAGCTCCCCAGACCATAATGCTTGGTGTTGGCCCTGTGTGCCTATCGACAATAAGATCTGGGCGGCCCCTCTCCCCGGTACGTCGGCGCACACGATTCCGGCGATCACTGCGGGCAAGACAGAAGCGCTATTCATCACTAAAGACGACCCTATGCCATTCGTCGACCCACGTCGATCTTTCTCGACACCAGGTCAGCCTTACACGTCGCTGGGTCAATGGAACACCTTCTGCAGGGACACGAGCTCGTAAGCCAGCTGCACGCAGGCGATTACTAACTGTTTGTTGTGTAACGTGGGGTGCCACAGCTGCTCGAATTTGCGCTGCTGTTGTATGGTGTTCCATCCGGGCCATCCGAATGATGCGGCGATCCTCTCTCACAGTTGTCTGTCGCGCTGGGCCTGTGCCAGGTCTACGAGTGTGGGTACCTTCATTTGACCACTGCTGCCATACACGTTGTACCATAGATGCCTGTCGGCTAACACGTGCAGCGACAATCCTTAGCGATAATCCAGCTTCACACAGCCCAATTATCCGAGCCCTCTCAAACGGCGACAGTTGTTGATAGCGTGCTCTTCTCTGTCGTCGAGGCATGTTTGACGGGGAACACTTCACTGCACAGACTGCAAGTCAACTACGCTACACCAGAGTCCGTATACTGGAGTTGATTCCTCCGCGACCAATCACGTAGGGAGACCTGTAGCAACAATCCGATGGGTCTGTAACTTTGATCGTTTACATACCTACATGGCATCGTTCCATATCTTGAAAATCAACACAAACGACCAATGCCTTCATGGCGTTGCAATTTCCATTTTCTTAAGTGTATTACTATTATTATTATTATTATTATTATTATTATTATTATTATTATTATTATTATTATTATTATTATTATTATTATTATTATTTACCTACTCTGATGAATTCAGGTTAGCATTGTAAATATTTGATACATAAGACTTATACTGAGCTTTGATCTGATTGTGAGTTCCTTCAGGAACTCCTGTTGAGTTATATCTACCGTAACTACAACATTCTGTCCTCTCCACTTGTTAATACGTTACGTGTTAATTCCTGAAACATTTATAAAATAAAAACATAACATAAAAGAAAAACAGAAATACTAGGTTTTTACAGAAAAACAGGGACTTATATAGGCTGTACTCCACGATAATTGAAAATAAATTTTACTGGTGTTGATGAGCCGGTATTGATGACTAGCTGCTGTGGAAACAACAGTGGTTAGAATAGCGCATTACATTCAATGACGAAGCCTTATGCTTCGAACACAACGGTTATGTTTCCAGCGATAAGCATCAGTAAATGTAGCAACTGTATAAAAAACAAATGTAACAAATGCAAAAATATTAAAAATTAAGATCTATATTATTCTATGTATAACGCTGTCACCCTCATCAAATTTCATGGCATCTTAACAGCATGAAAGATGAGGTGGCTTCTCTTTTTCTGTTCTTTGCCAGCAAGTCATTCCTGTCTCCCGGTAACAGTGTACAGATGTGATCGTCTAAGTATCCTCTTTAGATATGTTAAAATGAATATGAAATATTGTATAATGAAAATCCGAAACCAAAGCGCATGGCGCAACAGCCTCGAAGGGCCATGGCCTACGAAGCGACCGCTCCTCAGTCCGAAGACCTGCAGATTACAAGGTTCCGTGTGGTCGACGCGACGAATCCTCTTGGCCGTTATTCTTGGCTTTCTAGACCAGGGTCGCTAACTCACCGTCAGATAGCTCCTCACGTAGGCTGAGTGGACCTCGAACCACTCCTCGAATTCAGTAAAAAATCCTCGGCCGGGAATCGAACCCGGGGCTTTCGGGTAAGAGGCAGGAACGCTAGCCTTACACCGCGGGGCCGGTAAAAATATAATGCATATGCCTCACCTATTCATGCTTGAATAGGCAACGCACCTGATGCCTATAGAACTTTAATCTAGGCCACCCAATTTACTTCTATCTCAGTCTCGGTGCCTAAATAATGTTTTGACCAGGATTGGAGTCATCGAAAAGAATTTGATTTACCCTATGATTCGTTATAATTTTTAAGAATGAACATGGTACCGAAACTTCAACGCGTGCTTTTCAAAACGTACGCAATTTACAAGGTTGTCTCAGATATTAAGGTAATAACTCGGTTTCGAATTACAATTACGGTATATTCTGTTTCAATTTATATTTACAAATACTAGGGAACCACACATCGCTTCTCGATCTCAACGAGGACAACAACACCGCCAACACCTTAATCTTATTTTTTTCCTGGCCGGGTGACGCCTCACCTATATTACGCACCTAGGCGGCCATAACAAAGCATATCAGCCAGACGCCAAGAAGGAAGTCGGCCACCCCAACCATGTTCACCTGCATCATTCCCGATATTGAACCTACCATCTCAGAGGAAGACGTTTCCTGTGCACTCCGTTCAGCCAACTACGCAGTCCACGATGTTTACGGGCTGTTGGATGTCTCCAGCTTAACACCGTCATCACAGATTCTCCTATACCTACCAACGCGGGACGACTGGAAGCGCCTCCTCGCCACCGAAGTCAGCATACATCACCACTTCTACTTCGTGGAACCTACTCCTCCACCCATCTTGGCCCAAATCGCTGCAGATCCAACTACTCTGCCCGTCGTAACCTCTACTCAACTTCATACATCGTCACAACCTTCATCGCCTTCCATTTCCATTTACCTCACCACTACAACCGCCGCCACCACCACTACCACTACGACATCCGCCCATACCCCTTCCTATATTCCCGTCACTACGATCACACCTTGCCACCCTTCACCTATAACGTCATCATCTCTCCCTCTTTCCTCGACTCCCGCTCAACCTAGTCTCCAAAAACTCCCCGCCACCCCATTGGATTCGACCACAGCAGCACGGTCATCGACTCTACAATCTCCACCAGACAACGCCAAAGCAGCCGCCACCACATCGTCAACATCACAGCCGCCGCCTACATCTCTCCACGGTATGCCTAGCTGCGTGCTCCGTGGCATAGACCCCAGCATCTCTGACCAGGACATACGTCGTGAACTACGAGCAACAGGAATCCCCGCCCGAGTGCGTCCCGGATTCAGAACAGCTCCGGCCCTACCTACATGGTTCGCCTCCACCTTCCAACGCCAGCAGACGTCCAACACCTGATCGACAACGGCACCCATATTTACCGCCACCATTACCGAGTGGAGCCTTCTCGTTCCCCACCCCGACCTATTCGTTATCCTTCCACCACTGCTTACTGTCGCCCCCGGCCAGCTCCTCCTACCTTTCAACCTCGTCAACCCGTCTGTCCACCCCTTCCCCCAACTAATGTTTTCCCACAAATCTTTTCGACGCCAGATCTCTTTCGACTCCTCACCACTTCCCTTAGTAATCTCACCGCCACCCTCCACCTTTTAACCCTGCATCTCTGCCCTGGAACCCTCAACTAACCTTCCCGTTTCGCACACATCTCCTATCATTTCTCAATTCGTTTGCCCACCTTCCTTCTCCATTACATCTTCTTGACCCGCCTGCATCTCTTGGCCAGAGAGAGGGCGTAACCCTCTATGTGGCCCGCCCCACCCCTTCAGGGTGGGAAATGAAAACTTTGGAATAGAATAGAATAAAAATACTACGTCGGTAGATGCCGAGTGGGTCTCGGCCCATAAGTGGCCACGGCTGGTCCGTGGTCCAACAGCTTTGCTCTCTGACCGGCCAACCGAGCAGAGGACGGGTGGCCACGGCTCTACCGTGGCTCTGCGCCTCTGCATTCGAGGCTTCACGGCTGACCCCAACCGTCGGCTGTCCTGAGAACGGTTTTCCGTGGTTTTCCATTGTCCTGCACTAAGGTGAATGCCGGTACAGTTCCTAGTATAGACCACGGCCGCCAACCCCCTCACCTTCTCCGTGCATCTCCTTCACCGTAACAAATCTTCCGACCCCAGAGACGGCGTCACCGTCCAAGAGCCCCGCCTCCCCTTTCAAGGGAGGAATGAAAACACTTTAGTAGTAGTAGTAGTACAAATACTAAGAGATAACTGCTATTTCAACATTAGTGTTACTTTTCAGTTCAGTAGTTTAGTACAATTAAATTAAACCATTAAAGTAAAATCTTAGCAGATTTAATTTTATCTTCACATTTCTTTGATAATTCCGTAGGACCGCTGGCTTACTTAAATCTGGACATGTAGAAGGCCTGTGATCAGTCGTTTACTTTTCATCGTATAATAATCATGTGTGCAGCAGTTCAATCTTTCAATATGAACAAATTGATTTCATCTTTCTTTCTTTCTTTCTTTCTTTCTTTCTTTATTTCTTTCTTTCTCTTTCTTTCTTTCTTAATCCGTTTACCCTCCAGGGGAGGTTTTCCTCTCGGACTCGGCGAGGGATCCCACCTCTACCGCCTCAAGGGCATTGACCTGAAGCGTAAGACTTTGGGTCGAGGGACACAATTGGGGAGAATGGCCAATACCTTGCCCACGCGGCCTCACCTGCTATGTTGACCAGAGGCCTTGTGGAGGAATGGAAGATTGGAAAGTATAGATAAGGAAGAGGGAAGGAAGCGGCCGTGGCCTTAAGTTGACCTCCCGAGGCTGAGTGGAGCCCGTTCCAGTCCTCGTACCACGTTCGTGGCAGAGCCAGGAATGGAACCCGGCCTCCGAGGGTGGCAGCTAAGCACACTAACCACTGCACCACACAGGCGGACGTATTTTAAACTTACAATTTATCATAGTAAAGAGATGAAGGTCAGGTGTAATGTAAGAGGTAACACTACATTTAGGCCTATCGGTGACGTGGTCCTGTGTTCTTCGCTGGTCTACCGACCTCTCGTTCGAATGTTGTGTCCTTATTCAGAAGAATTACACCAGTTAAGTCCTGTACCATGCATGTAGGATTGCCATACGTCCTGAAAAAGTGGAATTGTCCTATATTTAAGTTTCGAAAACGATGTCCCATCTGAACGTTTAATTTCATGTAAATGTCTTCAATTTTTACTATCTCTGAGAAACAATTATTAAAAACCCTCTCTGTAAAACAAAATTTGATGGTTTTTCAGTTTAAGTAACTTTCAAAGTCAGTTTAATATTTATTTATAAAATGTCTTCAGTAAAGTACATGGGAGAATGATGTTTTCAAAAAAAAAAAAAAAAAAAAAAAACCAACCACATAGTTGTTTCACAGTCGCAAGAATGTCGATTTCTCCTTTATGTATACTTGATTTTGAATCGAGAGATATCGATAAATCCTACTAGTTCATTTATGCTGTTGAGGTTTGTATTCTCTGTGCTTGTTAATCTATTCAATAAATGACTTCTGAAAAGTTAGTTTTAGTGTTACATTTCCGGACATGTCCAGCTCCATTGGCCCGGGGACTGGGTGTTTGTGCTGTCCTCAACATCCCTACAACTCACATACCACACATAACACTATCCTCCACTGTAATAACACTCAGTTTCCTATACACGGCCGATGCCACCCACCCTTGTTGGAGGGTCTGCCTTACAAGGACTGCACCAGACTAGAAATAGCCACGCGAAATTATTATTATTTCCAGACATGACGTGTGTTACATTTCATGATTACCCCATAAATAAGGATGCTTTATTAATAAAGATCACAATCTGATACAGTAAGTGTGACTGGTACTCGAAAGAGTAGGTAGGTTTAATACAAGTAAGAACAATAAGTAGCTGTACGAAATAAATCCACTTTTATGTTAATTTTGGCGCGCTATCAATATACTACCCTCAAATTGTAATTAATATTGTTTATGTAATTGGAGGTACGTAAAAACATCGGTAGACTTGTCGCATCATAATGTCCTGATTTTTTATGTTAGTCTATGCCAACCTTTTTGTCTTGTCCCTCCTAAAACTCGCAGGGGAGACGATTGTTATTTAAAGAGCGAGAGGGTAACGAAAAGCTTAAATTTCTCTTAACATTAATTGGTGGCAGATGAAGTCTGGCCTTTTGAAAAGAGATGTTACCAGTTTATGAAAGGAAAGCGACTAAAACGAAGGGAAATGGAAGAATACTTGGGCCTCATAAATCTACACTCGTGATCGTAAATGACAAGAACTGGTTAAGGAAGCAAGCATTCATACAAGTTTTACATGGCTATTGATATCGTGATCATATCCACGAGACCTCCAGTTTTACGTCGAATCTGAACCCCATTTTCTTTTTAAAAACCCTTCATGCAATGACCAGGATTCGAACCGCAACCACCATAGTTAGAAACCAGTGATGGATGATGCCACTAGGCTATCCCACTCTTTTGATCAACGAAGGTCGGACTGGAAAGGTGAAGGAGAAGAACCTGACAAAAATAAATCGGAGCTTTACCAGACTGAATTGGGACTCTTGACGTCAATAATATTTGTAAGATAGAAGTCCGAAGGCCTACCTTGAATACCGGGTAGGTCATTCCTTATTGTTTATAGAGACACGTCGACAACTGTCCGTAAGTTGGAATACAGAATGCATCTACGGCATGCTTTACATACCACTAAAAGGGGCCTTCAAATTGGTAACATGGGTTGGCGACCAAGGGACCCCTACCTGAGTATGAGATTGCTACCACTTAGTTGTATCAGTGCGTGACCTCTTTTGATCAGCTCTTGTTCTCTTCCGAACCCGACGGTATTAGATTTGCCAGGCCTAGGTTAACCTTAATTTTCACGTTCTTCGTGGTTCTTTCCTTTCTTCTTCCGGCACTCGAAGGATCGGAACTCTTTTATTTTTTTCTATGATTAGTGTTAATCAGGGTAAAATGTCTAGTTGAACATCTTACTATCATCAGACACGTCGCACGGGATTTTTTCAGACACCTGAGTGCTCTTTGTTTCGTAAATGCTGCTTCAAACTTCGATGATTTGTGTAACGATCTGGGGGATTTGCATTAATCTGTACACAGGGTGCGAAATCAGAAAGAAATGGTGGGGGGGAGGAGGAACATAGGGATTAACTACTAGTGTTTATTTCAGGTAGTATTTCGCTGGGGGGTGGTATAAACTTCCCCTGTAATTTAATTACCCCTCCCCCAAAAAATGGAAATGTAAGATCTTTTTGTTTGAATTTTGTTGTTATAATGAGAATGATAAGTATTAGAACGTTATTCCAATCAGCTGAGAAGTATATAAGAGACTGTCGCTTTCTTAAGAAAGGCCAGGCGAAGCGCGATTTGTCCTGATCTATTCCTTTATTAGTGGAACCTTCCTCTATCAGGGTTAAGTTTCGACTGAACAAATTTGTCGGTTTGTACACTGCTTAAGTGAATATTTTTCTATTGGCTACCTATCGGAAATACACCCTCTCCAAGAATTACAGGAGAGGTGTAAGCTCGAGCTACTTAGAGCAATGACAAAGGAGGGCTTCAAGTAATTTATTTATTTATTTATTTATTTATTTATTTATTTATTTATTTATTTATTTATTTATTTATTTATTTATTTATTTATTTTGCTAGTTGCTTTACGTCGCACCGACACAGATAGGTCTTATGGCGACGATGGGACAGGGAAGGGCTAGGAGTGGGAAGGAAGCGGCCGTGGCCTTAATTAAGGTACAGCCCCAGCATTTGCCTGGTGTGAAAATGGGAAACCACGGAAAACCATTTTCAGGGCTGCCGACAGTGGGGTTCGAACCTACTATCTCCCGAATACTGGATACTGGCCGCAATTAAGCGACTGCAGCTATCGAGCTCGGTAATTTATATTTTTGCCCGGGTTTCAGATGGACTTGCCAGAGTGTAACATGAACAATGGGCTGCAGGTGCGGATTGCCACTGCTGCTTTGTTTTATTGCTCAAGGTCTGGCAGCCATTTGAATTACTGCTGATGTTTTTATGAAAATATGTACAGTAAAAATCATGAATTTCAGTAATAAATTGTATGTGTTCTGCATTTTCCTCATTATTTTATAATGAAAGAATTCCCCCCCCCCCGGGCAATTTTAATGGAGGGGAACCTTTGAGATAAAATCGTCGGTGGGGGGGGGGAAATCCCTCCCTCCCCCCTCCCCCCCCCCCCGCGATTTCGCACCCTGACTGTACAGTATCATTGCAATTATAAGTTATGTAGTAAAGTATATTATTAAATATTTTCATCAACATGATTTCGTTCTATTTGAGATCAACAGTTACATAACGGGACTGAAAGCTTAACACAGTGGACTGGAGCTGCTTTGTCACGGAGATAAGCGTTAAAATAAATCCTTATGAATAAAGCAACGATCTATTTAAAAAAAATTAAAAAATACTTCTTGTAGGTTGATGCAATTATATCAGTAGAACGCAATGCTGTTACCTCATCAGTGCTTTTAAGGGACCAAAGTGGTGTCTTTACGGTAGCCTACGTAGAATGTACTAGCATTTTTAGCGCCGTGTGCAACAATATTATTATTAACAAATACATTGCAAGTGGAAAAAATCCCGGTGGTAATGCTTACTTACAGTAGTATGACAAGGATGTAAAATTATAGGGTCGATGCATAAGTTCGTGCGGTATTCGTTTAGGTTGGCAACAATGCGGCGTGAAGGGATTGCTTATCGTTATTCCGTGGTTTTAACTGAGTTTGGAGTTTGTATGTTGTGAAACACACGTTTTCTTGATTGTGAGCGCATTATTTGTGTATATTTCAGATGAACGGATATGGAATATCAAGTTGAGAAAAGTGAGCATTTCCAACACATTTTACTCTTTGAGTTTAACCGAGGATCCAGTGCAGCAGGAGCTGCGAGAACAATATTTGTGAAGTGTACGGGAATGAAACAATTGCTGAAAGAACAACACAAAAATAGTTTTCCCTCTTTCGAGCAGGACGGTTTGACGGGTCTGATGACCCACGTTCTGGAAGACCTTCAGATTTTGACGAAAATCGCTTGAATGAGTTACAACATTAGAATCCTCGTCAAACAACTTTTTGAATGTGATCAGTCAACCATTGTACGCCATTTGCATTTTGCATTCGATGGGTAAGGTACAGAAATTGGGTAGGGCCTATATGGGTACCACATGTGCTAAATGACAGTAACAAATCTTAACGAGAAAACATCTGTTCGTCATTGCTTGCCCGGAACCGGTTGGCCTGTGATAGGCACGGAGCATTCCGGTGACGAGAAATGGTGCCTGCATGTCAACATGAAGAAGAGGAAAGAGTGGCTCTGGCCATCAGAATAGGCAACTCCCCGTGCCAAGGATAGTACCCATCCACAGAAAAACATGTTGTGTGTTTAGTGGAACAAAGATGGCATTCTTCACAATGAATTTCTTCCGAAAAATGTAACGATTACCTCTGCTGTGAATAGTGACCAGGTAAGACGGCTTGCCGTTGCTATTGACAACAAAAGACAACAACCAGTCTTATTACTCCATGATAATGCTCGTCCGCATACAGCGCAATTGACTAAAGGTGTGATTGCTGAACTTGGCTGGGAACGTCTTCCCCATCCTCCGTATTGCCTGACCTTCCCCTCTCAGATTTCCATCTTTTCCGCCTTCTTTCTAACCACATTCAGCGGCAAGTGTTTCCTGAGGAAGCTGCTCTTGACCAGTGGATAACAGATTTCTTCCAGTCAAAACCAAAACAGTTCTACAGGCGAGGCATTCAACTGCTACCTGAACGTTGGCAGGTCATAGAGAGTGGAGGTGAATACATCACTGAGTGATTGTGATTTACAGTGCGTGACAGTACAGTAAAATAATATAAAATATAAGAACCGAACAAACTTATGCATCGACCCAATAAAACATAAATTGTATAATAACAACAACAATACAACAAATAACTGCTAGAAAACCAAATATTACAAGAAATTATAACGGAAAAAAAAATAAATATCGTCCGCCTATGTGGTGTAGTGGTTAGTGTGATTAGCTGCCACCCCCGGAAGCCCGGGTTCGATTCTCGGCTCTGCCACGAAATTTGAAAAGTGGTACGAGGGATCGAACGAGGTTCACTCAGTCTCGGGAGGTCAACTGAGAAGAGGCAGGTTCGATTCCCACCTCAGCCATCCTGGAAGTGGTTTTCCGTGGTTTCCCACTTCTCCTCCAGGCAAATGTCGGGATGGTACCTAAAGACCACGGCCGCTTCCTTCTCTCTTCCTTGTCTATCCCTTCCAATCTTCCCATCACCCCCGCAAGGCCCCTGTTCAGTTTAGGAGGTGAGACCGCCTGGGCGAGGTACTGGTCATCCTCCCCACTTGTATCCCTCGACGCAGAGTCTGAAGCTCCAGGACACTGTCCTTGAAGCGCTAGAGGTGGGATCCCTCGTGAGTCCGAGGGAAAAACTAACCCTGGAGGGTAAGCAGATTAAGAAAGAAAGAAATACACTGACTGACAGAGCAAATGCAACACCAAGAAGGAGTGGTTCGAAAGGGATGAAAGTTGGGGAAAAAACAGAGACGGCACGGACGAATAATTGATGTTTATTTCAAACCGATATGCAGGTTACACAATGCGCACGGCATCGACTCAGTAGGATGTAGGACCACCGCGAGCGGCGATGCACGCAGAAACACGTCGAGGTACAGAGTCAATAAGAGTGCGGATGGTGTCCTGAGGGATGGTTCTCCATTCTCTGTCAACCATTTGTCACAGTTGGTCGTCCGTACGAGGCTGGGGCAGAGTTTGCAAACGGCGTCCAATGAGATCCCACACGTGTTCGATTGGTGAGAGATCCGGAGAGTACGCTGGCCACGGAAGCATCTGTACACCTCGTAGAGCCTGTTGGGAGATGCGAGCAGTGTGTGGGCGGGCATTATCCTGCTGAAACAGAGCATTGGGCAGCCCCTGAAGGTACGGGAGTGCCACCGGCCGCAGCACATGCTGCACGTAGCGGTGGACATTTAACGTGCCTTGAATACGCACTAGATGTGACGTGGAATAATACGCAATACCGCCCCAAACCATGATGCCGCGTTGTCTAGCGGTAGGGCACTCCACAGTTACTGCCGGATTTGACCTTTCTCCACGCCGACGCCACACTCGTCTGCGGTGACTATCACTGACAGAACAGAAGCGTGACTCATCGGAGAACACGACGTTCCGCCATTCCCTCATCCAAGTCGCTCTAGCCCGGCACCATGCCAGGCGTGCACGTCTATGCTGTGGAGTCAATGGTAGTCTTCTGAGCGGACGCCGGGAGTGCAGGCCTCCTTCAACCAATCGACGGGAAATTGTTCTGGTCGATATTGGAACAGCCAGGGTGCCTTGCACATGCTGAAGAATGGCGGTTGACGTGGCGTGCGGGGCTGCCACCGCTTGGCGGCGGATGCGCCGATCCTCGCGTGCTGACGTCACTCGGGCTGCGCCTGGACCCCTCGGACGTGCCACATGTCCCTGCGCCAACCATCTTCGCCACAGGCGCTGCACCGTGGACACATCCCTATGGGTATCGGCTGCGATTTGACGAAGCGACCAACCTGCCCTTCTCAGCCCGATCACCATACCCCTCGTAAAGTCGTCTGTCTGCTGGAAATGCCTCCGTTGACGGCGGCCTGGCATTCTTAGCTATACACGTGTCCTGTGGCACACGACAACACGTTCTACAATGACTGTCGGCTGTGAAATCACGGTACGAAGTGGGCCATTCGCCAACGCCGTGTCCCATTTATCATTTGCTACGTGCGCAGCACAGCGGCGCATTTCACATCATGAGCATACCTCAGTGACGTCAGTCTACCCTGCAATTGGCATAAAGTTCTGACCACTCCTTCTTGGTGTTGCATTTGCTCTGTCAGTCAGTGTATCATGATAACAAAAGAACCAAAAGGAAGTATATTAAAACGAGAAAAAAATAAAAGAACTGACAATTAAAAACGACATACGAGTAGTCTAACATAATAATTAAAATCAATCTCAAATAAATTAATACGAAATTTGTGGAAGATTACTTAAAATATGCCCTTACACGTAGCGTAACATAATTAGAGCGCAGACATTTATAATTTCACCAAAAATGTATAAAATATTCCATTAGGAGTAGTGTATCACAATAATAGCTACAAGACAATTACATACAAATTCACTCACAACTATAAAAGTTTCCAATTACTTAAATAAATTACACAGTTCGTTTCTATCAGTGAGCCATGCGTATCAAATTGACTCACGTATACCGTATTTTTCGTATTCGAAACAACGTTTATAACCCAGTCTCTCAATTTCTACTGACGTATGCGATTTTTTGGTAGAGGGTGGGAGGAACGTCTGCTCTCTGGTGAATAACATCTTGCATGGTTCATGAGGTCGCCTCTGTGGTGTAGTGGTTAGCGTGATTAGCTGCCACCCCCGGAGGTCCGGGTTCGATTCCCGGCTCTGCCACGAAATTTGAAAAGTGGTACGAGGGCTGGAACGGGGTCCACTCAGCCTCGGGAGGTCAACTGAGTAGAGGTGGGTTCGATTCCCATCTCAGCCATCCTGGAAGTGGTTTTCCGTGGTTTCCCACTTCTCCTCCAGGCGAATGCCGGGATGGTACCTAACTTAAGGCCACGGCCGCTTCCTTCCCTCTTCCTTGCCTTTCTCTTCCAATCTTCCCATCCCTCCACAAGGCCCCTGTTCAGCATAGCAGGTGAGGCCGCCTGGGCGAGGTACTGGTCATACTCCCCAGTTGTATCCCCCGACCAAGAGTCTGAAGCTCCAGGACACTGCCCTTGAGGCGGTAGAGGTGGGATCCCTCGCTAAGTCCGAGGGAAAAACCGAACCTGGAGGGTAAACAGATGATGATGATGATGGTTCATGAGAATATTCACAGATACTTGCTATCTTTCCCAGGGTGCCAGTAAAATGAGATGTTTTCTCTTTCGCAGAAGAAACTCCAAATAAAGGACGATGCTCACTTTGCTGATCAACATGGTAGACAGTATGCATCAATAAAGACATAACAAGTTCTCTTGAAACGTCTTGGATGTGGTGAACAAAAGTTTATGTGTATGACCTGCTTTATGTCCGACTCGTTGGCTGAATGGTCAGCGAACTGGCCTTCGGTTCAGAAGGTCCCGGGTTCGATTCCCGGCCGGGTCGGGGATTTTAACCTTCATTGATTAATTCCACTAGCTCGGGGGCTGGGTGTTTGTGCTGTCCCCAACATCCCTGAAACTCACACACCACACATAACACTATCCTCCACCACAATAACACGCAGTTACCTACACATGGTAGATGCCGCCCACCCTTATCGGAGGGTTTGCCTTACAAGGGCTGCACCCGGCTAGAAATAGCCACACGAAATTATTATAATTATACCTGCTTTATCAAAACACGTAACTCACTAAAAAGGACAGCATGAAGTATTTTCCTATTTCTGCTTTATAATGTAAAGCAGTTTTTGATTACATTTTCATATATTCGTGACCAAGTATATTACTATAGGCCTACATATAACTTAAATAAAACATTTTTCGCCCTAATGTGTATTATGCAAATGCACGTAACCAAGAAATGACCTATGTAGCCTACCTCTAATGAGATATCCCTTTCAACTGTATTTAACTTTTTCAATTTATACAGATATTTAATATATGGAAATAATCGTTATGATGTTTTATAAGCTGTATGCGACTTATATTGTTACGAAGAAACCACCATCTGATTTATTATCTTAATTTATTTCAGGATGACCCAATAAATGTACATACACAGACAAGTCTATTCAGCTAGAAATGGCCACACTTACTAATTACTGTCTATTTACATGTCACTCTTCCTTATGACACAGCGGGCTGTCCGGTCCGTTGCTATTCCTTCGACGGCTAATCCTTACTTTCACTTGCCCAAGTCCAGTCACCTCATACAGCAGTTGTGTGTAGACCACTGGATCTGAACACAGGGCTACGGGCCACTCGACACACGATTACTGTTCGTTGGTTCGACTCCAGGGACAGTCTAGTAATTCACAGAGTCACATGCAATGAACAACCAAACAGCGACAGCTGAACAGTATTCAACAGCAAGACGATACTCACAACAGCGAATATTAACACAAGTCTATTTACCTTCACACTCGCTATAGCGACTTCCCTCGCTGAGTCACGGCGATCCTCAGTCCACAGATACACACAGTACTCTCAGGTAGTACACAGTTTTCCATTCCGCACGTCGTCTCCAGTCCAGCTACTCGCTTGACACTCCGACACACCAGCAACAGCTCCTCGTTCAGACCACGGTGGGATACTAGCGACAGCCAACACCTCTGCCACCAAACCAACACACTGAGTTTCACATTGCCTCCACCACCGAGTCCAACACTGCCTCCGAGTCCAGCACCAATACTGACTATAGCTCCACCACGGAGTCCAAATCTGACCGACTGTCCGCGACTAGCCTCTCTTTTTATAGCTCGGGTGATATGGACCAGAATATTCAAGAGGTGGCTAGAGGCGGAACATACCCGTTGAATCTACAAGAAACTCACAGGTAACCCAGGCGACGAGACCAATGCACGGAAGTACCAGCCATGTCCTCCAGGTCCGCTGGGAGCTCCCAGGTCGGCTGATTCAATAGTCCCTTCCAGGAAGTGCCTAAAGGGGCTACCGCAGGCCTGGCACGTAACAATATTTATACACATGGTCCATTGCATAAAGTTTTGGTATCATCTGGCCCAAAATCCTTTCATATGCACCTGTATAGATATGACTCACAGTTAAAAAACCCTGGTCTCATAAAATACGCAGATGATTAACCGATTTCTTTAAATACACTGTTCCTATTTATAAAAACTGCGCTCTGGTTCACTTGGAAAAATTACCGAGAACAAGCCTGGCGCTGAAATTGTTAAAAGGGTAGAGTTTATACAACAGTGTGATACATGGATTCCTCGTGGGACAAGGAAGCGATCATTTTTGCTTCAGAACTACACATTTGGCAACGTTGCACAGTAGCTTCTTGCTTAAGAGATCTTTATATTGGACGTACTGTACCAGTATGTAATTCCTACTTGATTGGAACTTAAATATTAAGATGAGCTACTTCAAAAGAGGAGGCAATTTTTTCACTTCTTTGCTGTTTTATCAAGCATTTTACGTCTCCTTTGCATCCAAAACATAATGATGTCCACGACCTTCGCGGGACAGGTATATGTCACACGTTGTCATATAAAAACAAATTTCAAGTGGAGATAGTCTGTTTGAACTGAGATGCAAAACAATGTAAATTGTAATTTTCACCATATTTTCTTATTAAAGGAAAATAGTTATTTTTTTCATTATTGTAAGGTTTCGGAATGACGCAATCAACAGTTTCCAGTACTAAATGTATGCAAATGATATCTACTGTATTACAGAGAATGCCATAATATGTATTCTAAAAGTACAATGAATGTATTTATTTATTTATTTATTTATTTATTTATTTATTTATTTATTTATTTATTTATTTATTTATTTATTTATTTATTTATTTATTTATTTATGTACTTATTTATTTAATAATGACATTGGATTTACGTTCCACTAACTACGTTTACTTTAGGAAACGCCGAGGTGCCGGAATGTTGTCCCTAAGGAGTTCTTTAACGTGCCGGTAAATCTACCGATACGAAGCTAACGTATATGAGCACCTTCCAATACCCCGGACCGAGCCGGGATTGAACCCGCCAACTTGAGTTCATCAGGGGGGGGGGGTGAAAAAACGTGAAAAAGGGGTTGAATACCTTTTATGAGAATACCTTTATATCAAAAACTGAAGATGTTACGGACATGAAAATTGGTATTTGGAATCTCCTTTAAAAATAAAGAAATACATATATTGTTTTTAGAAAATCCAATTAATGGGGTGTGAACAGGAGTGACAAAGGGGGCGAATTTAAAAAAAATGACTATATCTACAGCACATTTTAGAAACGTAACATGTTACAGACGTGAAAATTGGTATTTGGATTACCCTGCAAAAGTAAAAAAACATAGATAATTTGTTTTCGGAAAATCCACTTAAGGGGAACTGAAAAAAGGGGTGTATTTTTAAAATTTATATCTCAAAAATTGAACGTGTTACAGACGTGAAATGGTGTTTTAATCTCTTTTAAAAATTAAGAAATATGTATTTTTTGTTTTCGGGAAAACCACTTGGGGGGGGGGGGCTGAAAATTGGGTTGGGGAGAATTATTAAGATGAGCATTTCTACAGTATATCTAAAAAACTTATCATGTTACAGATGTGAAATTTGGTATTTTTAATCTTTAAAAAATAAAGAAACATGTATTTTTGTTTTCGGAAAAACGTTTAAGGGGGTAAAAAGGGCTGAAAAGGGGCTTGAATTATTTTTATTAGGACACTGATACATCAAAAACTGAAGATACTACAGACGTGAAAAATCAGTGTTTGGGTCTCCTTTAAAGATAAAGGAATACGTATTTTGTTTTCGGAAAATCCACTTAAATGGGGGCGGAGTGAAAGAATTGAAAAATTAGTTGAACTCTTTGTATGAGGATACTTATATTTCAAAAACTGAAAATGTTACAGACGTGAAAATAAGTATTTGGAATCTCCTTTAAAAATAAAGAAACGCGCATTTTTGAGGGGGAAGTGAACTTAATGGGGGGTGGGGGTGGTGATGAAAAAGTGTTAAATTACTTTAGGAGGATTCTTATATCTCAAAAACTGAAGGTGTTAGAGACATGAATTTTTTAAAATTCGTAATCTTCTTTGTTTTTTTTTGTCCAACCCTTGTCACGTTTCTCTACGGGGTCGGGGATGAGGTGAGATGAATCTGGCGTGGCGTTTTTTTTTTTTTTTTTTTGGCCGGATGTCCTTCGTGACGTCAACCTCATCAGAGGAGTTAATGAGATGAAATGAATGATGTGATATATGATACTAGGAAAAGAGAGGGTGAAACCCGGTGCCGGCACGTAGCCTACTCCTGTCGAATAGCACCAAGGGGTCTGCTCAAGGCTTAACGTCTCCATCCGACGGACGAATCACCATCAACAGCGTCACATGCCCTCACTCCATATGAGCACTACGGAGAGGTTTGAATTTAATCCAGGCTTCTGGCACTCAATTCTGATGGTGAACATTTTTTCGACCGACCGGCTAACTTCGGTGTCAGACCGTTTAGACTTCAACGCCTTAACGATCATGACCAAGCGGGCAAAATTGGATTCTACTTTCAAAGTAAAGAAACACGCATTTTGTTTTCGGAAAATCTACTTGGGGAGGCGAATGAATGAATAGAAAAAATAGTTAAATTCTTTCTACGAGGATACTTACATCTCAAAAAAATCTAAAGATGTTAAAGTGAACATTGGTATTGACTTAAGAGGAAGTGAAAATAAGTAAAGAATGAGCTGAATTCTGTTTATGATGACACTTATATTTCAAAACCTGAGGATGTTACAAGACGTCAAAGTTGGTCTTTTGAATCTCTTTTAAAAATAAAGAAACACGCATTCTTTTGTTTTCGGAAAGTCCACTTGAGGGGCAGGGGGTAAAAAAGTGAAGAAGAAATTTAATTATTTTTATGAGGATACTTATATCTCAAAAACTAAAGATATTACAGACGTGAAAACTGGTATTTGGAATCTCCTTTCAAAATAAACATGTTTTTGTTTTCTTAAAAGGCACTTGACGGGGGTGAAAAGAAGTGCAATCAGAGTTGAATTATCTTTTATGAGGATAGTTATATCTCAAAACCGGAAGTACAGACGTGAATTTCGGTGTTTGGAATCTCCTTTAAAAATAAAGAAACATGTATTTTTTTGTTTTCTGAAAATCCACTTAAGTGGGGGTGGTGTGGGGGAAGAACTGATAAAGGGGTTGAATTTATGGGGGTGTTTATATATCAAAACCTGAAGATGTTACAGATTTGGAAATAAGTATTTGAAATTTTCTTTAAAAATAAAGACTTTTTTTTTTTACTTGAGAGAAGACTGTTTCACACTTGTACAGTTGTTATAGAACTGGTCATGGTCATCTTAGCCCAAAAAGTCAATACCACAGACGTGGTTTACAAAGAGTTTCTGGGGTAAATGAAACTCAATTCTTCGGTGAGGTTTTATTCTTAGGGATTTTCAGATAATGTCTTAATACAGTACCGCGGAACGATTACTTTTTATCAAATTACGAAATCCATGTAAGCGAAGCCGCGGGTAACTGCTAGTACTTACATATTTGCAAAACCACTGAACTGAAGTTTACAATAAAATTACAGCTCTAAATCCAGTTGATGAATCTACTGAACATCTCCATCAATCACGAGGCGGAGACCTGTCATATTACACTGGAAAAATCGGTGAGAACACTGGAACACTATGTCATCCATACTTTGCAGTTGTTCATTACAGGTAGAGTGGGAGGCGGGGGGGGGGGGGGTATCAGCCATCCCCGTTTGTTGAGTAAAGCACCACATCTATCTCGACCAGTCCTCATTCGATTTACCGCCGTCTACTGACGTCTAGCTAGATGGAATCCAGCAGGGCGTATGCATGTAGTAATATGATCTGGCAGTTGTGCTGGTTCCATGCTTGGAATGTACTGAAGGAGCCAGTCCCAAATGCAGGTCGTAGATGATTGATTGATTGATTGATTGATTGATTGATTGATTGATTGATTGATTGATTGATTGATTGATTGATTGATTGATTGATTGATTGATTGATTGATTGATTGATTGATTGATTGATTGATTGATTGATTGATTGATTGATTGATTGATTGATTGATTGATTGATTGATTGATTGATTGATTGATTGATTGATTGATTGATTGATTGATTGATTGATTGATTGATTGATTGATTGATTGATTGATTGATTGATTGATTGATTGATTGATTGATTGATTGATTGATTGATTGATTGATTGATTGATTGATTGATTGATTGATTGATTGATTGATTGATTGATTGATTGATTGATTGATTGATTGATTGATTGATTGATTGATTGATTGATTGATTGATTGATTGATTGATTGATTGATTGATTGATTGATTGATTGATTGATTGATTGATTGATTGATTGATTGATTGATTGATTGATTGATTGATTGATTGATTGATTGATTGATTGATTGATTGATTGATTGATTGATTGATTGATTGATTGATTGATTGATTGATTGATTGATTGATTGATTGATTGATTGATTGATTGATTGATTGATTGATTGATTGATTGATTGATTGATTGATTGATTGATTGATTGATTGATTGATTGATTGATTGATTGATTGATTGATTGATTGATTGATTGATTGATTGATTGATTGATTGATTGATTGATTGATTGATTGATTGATTGATTGATTGATTGATTGATTGATTGATTGATTGATTGATTGATTGATTGATTGATTGATTGATTGATTGATTGATTGATTGATTGATTGATTGATTGATTGATTGATTGATTGATTGATTGATTGATTGATTGATTGATTGATTGATTGATTGATTGATTGATTGATTGATTGATTGATTGATTGATTGATTGATTGATTGATTGATTGATTGATTGATTGATTGATTGATTGATTGATTGATTGATTGATTGATTGATTGATTGATTGATTGATTGATTGATTGATTGATTGATTGATTGATTGATTGATTGATTGATTGATTGATTGATTGATTGATTGATTGATTGATTGATTGATTGATTGATTGATTGATTGATTGATTGATTGATTGATTGATTGATTGATTGATTGATTGATTGATTGATTGATTGATTGATTGATTGATTGATTGATTGATTGATTGATTGATTGATTGATTGATTGAGGGTTTGGCAGATTCCAAATTCTGGGTAGTGTAAATATCATGTTTTACTTTTATCTTATCTCGTCAGATTTGTATTTACTTTTGCACCTTTATTATGATTGGCTGAAATTAGCACTCTCTGAAGATTGTTTGGCACAGGATTATTTAGTTGATAAGCCAAGACTTGAAAGAGCGGGGTATTCACATCTGACCTCCTTGATTATCATTGTCTGTTCTTGAGGACATAGGTCTTATCTCAATTCAACTGTTGAACTAGATCAGCAAGAAGGAGAGAAATATATTATTATTATTATTATTATCATTATTATTATTATTATTATTATTATTATTATTATTATTATTAGATGTGAAAAAGACCAGCTCACTTAGAAGTTGTGCATTTCCTTCTTTGCCAGGCAGCCTTCAATTTTTCTCTCATCGTGGTTCTTCTTTCTTCTGTCCACTTAGCTCCTGTCTTCTTCTTGTGGTTTCTCTCTGACTCTACTTCCCACTTGTTGATTTTCGTTGTGTAGCAGGTTCGGTCAGCGATGTCGGCCACTTTGATTCTTAATTTTTCCAGGTCTTGGCGGATTTCCGTTATCCGCCTATATGTTTTGATGTTTTCTGTTGCCTCAAGTAAGATTCTTATCAGTCTGTTTTCAGGAAGGCGTTTGATATGTCCGTAAAATTTCAAGCGTCTTTTGCTGATGTCGGCTGCAAGGTTTAAGAGCTCCTCGGTTTTTGTACGAGATTGCAGTCTATATCCTTCGTCCCTCTTTCAGGATGTCTTCGCGTACTGTTGTTCTGTGGAGATCCAGTGTTTCACTCGCGTATAGTATTTCAGGTTTGATCACAGTGTTGTAATGTCGAATTTTGGTGAAGGTTGAAAGGCATTTTTTGTTGTAAATGTTTTGCGTTCGGCCGAGGGCTCTCTTCATTTTCTGGACGCGGACCTCCAGGGCCTTCTGTTCTTTTCCTGTTGGTACTATAATTTCTCCGAGATATCGGAACTCAGTTACTTTTTCGATTGTGCAAAATTTCGCGTTCAAATTCTGGAGGCTGCAGTGGTTGCACTTGACCTTGGTTTTTGAGAAGGAGATTTGTAGGCCGAATTTTTCTGAGCATTTCTTGAGGGTTTCGATTTGGCTGATTGCCTGTTGTTCGTTTGTTGCGAGGATCGCGAGATCATCTGCGAAAGCGAGACAGGAGATTTTACATGTTCTCTTGTCATACTTAATGGTTGCCAATTTCCTTGAGCTTTTAGAGCTTGTTCCCATTCTCTCATGATTTTGTCCAGGGGTATGTTAAAGAGTAGCGGGGAAAGTCCATCTCCTTGTCGGACACCGGTTTTTATCTGAAATTTTTCAGATATATTTCCCATAGATTTTACTTGGGAGGTTGTGTTGGTGAGAGTTAATCTGATGATTTTTTGAGTCTTGTTGTCCAGTCCGTATTCACTCAGTGTTTGGAAGAGGGATTGCCGGTCAATGGAGTCGTATGCTTTCTGGAAGTCCACGAACGTGCAGATTGTGGGTTGTTTTCTTGTGTGTCGTAGTTTCAAGATGGTTTTCAGGTTGAGTATCAGTTCTGCACAGGATCTGTGGGGCCTAAAGCCTGCTTGGTATTCGCCTATGAGTGGTTCTAGTTGTTCCTGTGTTCTATGGAGGAGGGCTGCGGATAGGATTTTGTATGTGACTTGCACCACCCCTGTAATTGTTCACATCTGTTCGGTCACCTTTTATGTGAAGTGGAACGAGGAGGGCGTTTGTCCAATTTTCTGGTAGTTTTTCCGTTGTCCAAATTTCTTGTATGATTTGTGTGAGTTCTTGGAGAGAATTCTTTCCTAGATGTTTAAGAAGCTCTGCAACAACGGCGTCGTCCCCGGATGCCTTGTTGTTTTTCAGTCGTTGTATGTGTCGGTGTATTTCCTCTTGTGTAGGTGGGGATGAGTCTGGGGTTGGGTTCGGGTGGGGTTTATTTGTAAACCTTTCCGTTGGTTCTGGGCAGTTGAGTAGTGACTCGAAGTATTTCGCGAGTTCCTTGGTGTTTTCGTCATGTGTGAGTGCCAATTTTCCGTTTTGTTTTCTGAAGCAGAGGTTCTTGGCGTGTACTATTTAATCTGTTTTGGAAGACGCCGTAAAAATCTCTGGCGTTGTAGTTGCGGAAGTTCTGTTCGGCCAACTTCAGTTGGTCCTCCAGGTATTTCCTCTTGGTTTGTCTGATGAGTTTAAAGGTCTGTCTGCGGACTTCACGGAATTTTTCTTCGTTTTCAGGTGTACGGTTACTGATGAACTTCTGGTATGCATTTTTTCTATTCAATATGACTTGGTCACATTCGGTGTTCCAAAACGGGTGTCTGCTCTTTTTCTGTAGTGGGATTTTCTCTGATGCACTCTTCATGATTTTGTCGTGGAATTCGTTCCAAGTTTTGGCTGGGATTTTTTCCCACGTTTCCCTGAGATTTGATGTTTTTATTTGTGTTGTGTCCAATTTTTTGTTTGCCTTGGATGTCTGGTAGAAGCGTTTTGGGGTAAATTTCACTTTGATTCTCGTGAGTCAATGTTGGCTCCTCTGCGGACTTGGACGTTGTGTACTTCTTTTTGTGCTGGGAAGGAGATGGTGACATGATCGATCTGGTGTTTGCCGCAGCGGGTGTTGGGTGATTCCCATGTGAAGAGCTTATTGGGGTTTTTCCGTAGGGATGTTGACATGATTTTCAGGTCGTGTTGTTGACAGAGTTCGATGAGGCGTTTGCCGTTTTTTTGGTCTTTTCGTGTGCTGAGAATCTTCCTGCGGTTTTTCTGTACCACTTCTTTACCAATTTTAGCGTTGAAATCGCCGAGGAGAATGATTGCGTCTTTTTCAGGCATTTTGATGAGTGTGGTTTCAAGTTTGTTCCAGAAGTTTTCTGTTTGTTTCTGATCTTTGCAGTCGTTGGTGGGTGCATGGGCATTTTCAAAGGTGTTGTGCGATTTGCACAGCGAAGTCGCAAGGTCATTAGTCTGTTGTTTATGGGTGTGATCTCTTCTACAGAGTTCACGATCTCTTTGTGCACGAAAAAGGCCATGCCTAACATTGATGTGGCTTTTCCTACTGTTCGTGTAGTTTTGCTCTTGAAAATGCGGTAGTTACCATATTCTGATGTCTCCGACTCAGTGAGTCTGGTCTCTTGTACGGCGAGTAGCTGGATTTTTTGCTGATCTAATTTTGATGTTAATCAGAGAAGTTTGCCTACTTGTAGGAGTGTGTTTATGTTTAGCGTGCCGATGTAGAAGGGCGTTTTAGTGGGAAGTTTGCCAGAGAGCTCCGACTCTCTCTTTCGTGTCAGCCCGGCTCCTCCAGAATCCGAGTGGCCGGTTGCCGCCTTCGTTTTCAGTTGGCGGGTGGATTGGTTACCACCTGTTGTTCTTACTTGCACGAATCATGGTGTGCATGTTCTCAAGCGATTGGGTTGATCCCGAGGGATCGGTGTACAATCAGGTGGGTGAGTTCCTGAAGGTTTTCTGAGGCAGCCGCTCCGACTCGGAGTACAGACGGTGACCAGTTGCCGCACCAAACAGGTGAATAGACGCTACTGGATGTATTGTTATCCTATGCCATTGGCCATCCAGTGGCTCTTCCGCCTTTAGGGGCAGTTTCCCACCCCAAGGGCAAGAGAGTGCGCTGAACCTCTACCCGCTCATCCGCCCTCCGAAGAGGCCGTTGGCACTTGGTAGAGGAGGACCACTTATACCGGTGGTCACTCGGTTTGTGGACGCAGTTTAACGTCATGCCCGGGAGATATAATTTTATTATTATTATTATTATTATTATTATTATTATTATTATTATTATTATTATTATTGTTCCGGGGATTTCGTGGAATGCAGAGGTGTAAGAAGGCGCCGGGGGAAAGGGTGGACAAGGAAATGACCAGAGCATAAGTTAAGGTACTAAATTTTGAAATTTTATTTCTTCCCTTTTTTTAAGTTTAAAATTTGATTGATAGAAAATCCGAATAAACAATAACAAATGAGCTCATCAGCTCCCACAACAATGACTTAAAGTCCAAAAACACGTACCAAATTAGAGAGATTTATCAACAAGATTATGTACAAGGGGATGAGCATTGTATCACTGAAGAGTTACATTATTTATAAGAGCATGTTTGCTCCACTAATTCACATAGCCTAGGAGTTTGAGCTCCAAAAGTTACTATAGTTCAGCCTCTCAGAGGCACAAGTTTCTTACAAAGTTATGCCTGACAAACTTTACAGTCACTTCTGGCCAACAGTTCGTTAAACATTGGTCTATACAATTTAAGCAGGGTCAATGAGTGCCCATTCTAAATGGCCTTAATGATAAAAGAAGGGGTTTGACATGATCGGCCCTGAAAAAAGTCTAGGAAGCGAAACACTTGCCCTCCTTTTAGAAAACTCTTAAAACCCTAAGTGGACTTATGGCTCGAAGTTGCAGAGGCTAAGCTTATTCTACAGAGAGGTGACTAAACGAGAAATATCAAATGCCAAAACTGTTTAGAGGTTTCGAAAATTTTAGTCACCCCATACCAAGTTGAATGGGAATCAACAGAGGGTGATCACACTTTGTTCCCTTAATTTACACGTTTCCCAAACCGGGATTTGAACAGAGTCCTCAGACCTGCCGAAAATCTATATTTAGAACGTTAAATTTACATAAAATGAAAGAGGTTTGAAACTTTCCCCTCAAGTTATCTGCCGGACCTATCACGTGTTTAAGAAAATTCTGCCATTACTTTGTTTAACTGGGCCTTCCGAACGCCGACCTACGGCCCCTGCCTCCCAATAACACGCCGCACTCACTAACCTGGAGCGATGAAGATGACAATACGCCCTAAAGCGCCCAGTTTTTATAGTATTTCGAGAGGAAATTTCCAGAACTCTTTACAGATAGGCTGGATGCCTGTACACACCCCCAATTTTAATTGGCTAGAGAAAACATACACACATTTCTTGATTGGTTGCTAACTAAGGAAGAAGGAAGCAGTAGTAGTGTTGACAACTTTTGGTACATGAACAAAACAGTCTTCACAAACTAAGGTTAACCAGCATAGAAAATTGAAAATCCCTTAAGAATTAATTGCCCTTAATCCCTCCAGAGGGGCCACTTAGGCCGACAGTAGAGACATGTAACAGTTGCAACCCCAAGTATCTTTCGTTACATTAGTGTTCAAGTTCAATTACATATATGGCCTTATAGAAGGCGCGCAGTTTAATTGGACGGAGAAAGTGTACCCCCGGTACAATTATTATTATTATTATTATTATTATTATTATTATTATTATTATTATTATTATTATTATTATTATTATTATTTGCCTTCTTCGGCATTAGGATTAGTCTCTCGAATGTTATGTTCGTTCTCGTGATTTCTTACTTGAACTTTTTGTACCAGCTTGACGTTCTTAGAGGAGTTCACTTGTTGTAATTTCACTTTTACAGTATGTATAGTAAGTTGCTATATTTAAAATAAACTTACTAGTTCAACATATGCGTGGCACAAAAGCCTTGGCCTGTCAAGACGAGTGATGGCCTACACTTACTGGATTGCCACGTGGTCAGCGCAACGACATTCGCAGCCGTATAGCTTGGTTTCCGCGACCTGATCCGCTGCCTCTCGTATGAGACAGCTTCTCTGTTGGTCTCATGAGGCTGAGTTAACTCCGTTCCAAACATCAGTCCAGAATTAAAATCCTTACACTGGATGGGAATCGAAACCGCGGCGACCAGGTAAATGGCAGACACTCTACTCCTACATCAAGGGGCTGGAACAGAATTGTCATGCCAGGTGAACTAAAACGATAGTTGACATTTAATAACCAATGATCATGTCTGTTAAGTCCTCAGCCTGAACGCTAGTTAGATCCTGAAATCTAACCATCAAAGGTTGTGCGATTATGAGAAACCGCAAACAAGTATAGAAGCACCATAATGAGACATACAAGGCAAAATGAGCAGTGATGTATTTTGCCATTGCTTTCCTCACTGGACCGGAAAGTTCTATTGAAAAACGACCGGCTCATAACATCCAGACGCAAGAGTCGTGCTCCGAAAGTTATTACTCTTAGCAGCTACCAAACTGTCACAGCCATAAATGATACATTTTACTCCGGTCTGTGTCAAGGGAGATATTGCATCCATCAAGCAATAGTAACTGGAGGAATACATGCTCATATCCTCATAGTTACAAATTAAAATAGGCTAATTATTTGCGTACATACGGTAGGTAAATGCAGTTAAATATAATATTTGTGCACGTAGTAATATAATTTATTCGGAACAAGACTTAAAGAAACTGACCAAATGTAACCAAACATACAAGAAGATAAATATTCGAAGTAATTTCGCTGTCGGATTGGGTGCTTATGTTTCAGATCTATTTTATTAAATTAGAAAACGAAGAAAAACAGATCATATTTATTCTAATGAAATCTACCTCGTGTTTCGAGAGTGAAATATATGTACAGTAATAAATATTCTATGTATAATAATAATAATAATAATAATAATAATAATAATAATAATAATAATAATAATAATAATAATAATCGTATAGCCTCAGCTACCGGGTGCAGAAATTTCAATTTGACGCATTTCGACTGTCTGTACGTCAATATTGACGTTTCGTTTTAATGTACCACATGGTACAGTAAACTGGATGTCTGTTTGGCGATGTGTGGTTTAGGTTTAATTAATGTTGATGGACAAATACCAAATATGTTACCAGAGATCTCTTGCATGCCGATATCGTACGACATGGAGTGTCGGATGAACTTTTTCCGCCCTTCAAATGTTCAACTACCTCTGCTGGATTCGAACTCGTGATCTTGGAATCTGGAGGCCGACGTTCTACCAGAAATATCTATAAATATACTCCGTGGGTGACTGCTGAACACTAGACAAATTTCCCATAACCTGGCACTTACACTTCCTCAACTAACTTCCTGTTTAGAGCAGCACAATTTGTATTATCTCCCGAGAACAATCTGTTCTCAATTCTCATCGAGACAATGACCGAGAACAGACTAGTGACCACTTCTAATGAGAATATTCGATACTTTTTCTAAGTCTGCTTCTTCTTGCCGTCGGCCTACTCCCATACATGCGTCAACAAACCATTGTTGACTCCTAGGAATTTCCAGTGAGCCTGGTATGCCTTGTATGTTGGGCTATCGGCGATGTCCTTCAATGCTGGTCACTGTCCCGACTCTACTTTCAGCAGAATCTGTCCAACGTCGTTGTCCAAAAGTTCCTCCTCATGGCGGTGCAATTACAGCTTTCCGCTGCCACAACTATCAGGGTTCGTTCGTCCACTGCACCAGCCTGCCTCCAATCTTCGGACAGTGTATGCAGTTCTCAGAGTACGGTTTCCAGGACAGGGCGTCTGTGTTGCACACGCATCTTGCTGGCCGGGTAAAGTCCACGTTCGCTAGCTGTCAGCCTGGGCTCCACTACTTGATTACCTAGAAGGGGTGGGGGCTGCCTCCTGCCGGCAGTTCTTCCTCAGACTGCTCCGCTCACCCCATTGCCAGAAGATGATTCTTCTGGAACCTCGGTGTTCCAGCAGCAGTGAACATCGCTCTGGTGGTGACAAGTGGATCTTCGAGTTCTCTTTTCTCCTGATGGCGCATACCCACTGACGGCCGCGCTACTCTTTCTAAGATGGTTATGCTCACTGTTTTTCAAACAGGCGATTGCTCTAGAGCCTGGGCGTCGGCGAGCGTTGGTGTCGCCGAGTAGACCTGCGTTTTCTCTTCACCGCTGACGGCTCGTACCCTCGCCGATGATGTCGAAGTTGCTGTCCTTTTCGCCACTTCCATCCTTAGAGTGATATGAGGGCCTCCTTAAGTCAATGGGCCCCACCGATCACCAGGTGTTGGCGGATCTCGGCATTGCAAAGCCCGTCGATGAAGGTGGATGCGGTCTCCTTCTGAATGTGGTCCCATGGTAAGCCTCCTAACGCTTTATGGGCCAGTTGTTCTACCTCCGCAGTGAATTCCGGAAGCGATTCGCCTGCGCACTGTGTCCTCTTCCTCAGTTGGATACGGTAGGCGATTGCCTGGTGGTCGCCGTAGTGTCCCTTGGGCGTCTGCATGATCTCTTCGTACATAGTACTCGGCCGGGCTATGTGTAATGCTTGCGTGGCAGCCCGGCGATTGGTTATGCAGCCCTCTCCTCCGACCTTCACTCATTTTGGTTCACCAGTCTCGAACTGGGTTCGAAACGTAACCCAAGATGTACTCTCGTCGAAGCGCGGAACTTCCACTTTGGCGACGCTGGTACCGCCACTGGTAGAGCTCGGTCTGGTTTCTAGGGCTGTCAGCCTGCCCCGTAGATCATTCATCTTTTGCCAAGTCTCGAACGCTAGACTCCAAAATGGGAGGTATTTTCTTGAACTGTTTTTCCATTTCACTCATCTGTTCCATCAGCTTTGAACATCGGACCCCATCTGAGCTATAATCTTGAATTACTTATCAACCACTTCATTCGTCTCTTGCGTTTAGTCCGGAACGCTGGACTCTACAATCTGAAGATTGCCTTGAACTGTTTTTCTACAGTTTCACTTACGTCTTGCTTAAGGCCACTTTTTAATCTTGCTTCATCGTGCACTCCCTTCTCTAACTTGTATCGTTTACCCTTAAGTTCGTTCAATTCGGCTTTAAGATCTATCTTAAGTACGTCCGGATTACCTTTAAACTCTACCTTAGGTTCATCCTGATTGGTTTGAAATCGTCGTTCTATTACACAGAGCTTATCTGAGTGGACCTGGAAACCAGACTTCATCTCGTTAATTATTCTAAAAATTTCCTCGTACTAAACAAGCTACCTGTTTGATCCACTTCTGATACCAGTTGTGGCGGTAAATCAGGGTCCTTAAAACCAAAATTATTACGCAGAGAGTTAACTTGTTTCACTATCCACTAAATGTATTAAACTACTATTTACTGTTGATCGCAAGTTCTTCTTCTTCTTCTTCTTCTTCTTCTTTCTCTTTTCTATTTATGCCCTCGCAGGCGTCGGGTCCTTCAGCCACTTCCCATATGAAGTCCGGTCCAGTGCCAATCTTCTCCATTCTGCTGGAGTCTTTCCCCTCTTTCCAGCCAGGTCAAAACCATAGGTGTCCCACTCCAGCCTCGGTCGTCCTCTCCCTCTTTTTCCCTCTGGTCTTGCTTGGAATATATCCTCACCAGGTGCCCTAACAATCTAAGTTCCTTCTTTTCAATTAAACTGATCAGTGGTTCTTGGTTAAGACACTCTTCCCTTATACTACAGTAATATTTCTAACCATACCTCACCTTGTCCTTCCAACTGTTTTACGCAAATACTTCATTTCTGTGGCAGTGAGTCTGCTCTCTAAATTACTCTTCAGTGTCCAGCTTTCAGATCTGTACGTCAGCACTGGAAAATACACTGATTTGTATATTCTCATTTTTGTTTTCCTGGTAACTTCTCTCTTTCCTATGATGGTATTATTAATATTATAATATAGATTGTTAGCTTTATGGATTTTGTGATTTATTTCAGAATACACTTTCCCATCTGCTGTTATGATGCTGCCTAAATATTCAAACTGCTGAACCTCTTTCCATTTTAAATTCCTCACTTTACCTATAGCCCTCCTGTATATACTAGTAATCACCCTAGTCAGTTTGGGAGTAATATGTGCCTTCTGGAAAGCCATCCATAACTTTTCTCTCGGTACTCTGTCAAATGGCGACTTCAAATCGATAAATGCTGCAAATAGTTCTCCTTTCCGAATTTAGGATCTTTTCTGCTGCATTTCTCAAACAGAAGATTCAATGTTGAGTTTGCCAACGGGGTCTAAATCCAGCCTGTTCTTCCGTTCTTCCTCCACTTGCTCTCTAAGTCTGTTCTCTATTATAGTTGAATATAACTTCTGGAGAACTGATGCTAAGCATATCGCTCTATAATTATTATGACAGTCAGTTGAGCTTCCCTTCTTGTGAATGGGAACTAGGATGTTCCGCTCCCAGATCCATTTCCCTAATTCTCTTCCTCCGAATTTCACAAACTCCGGGTGAATATTATCCCAGCCTGCTGCTTTACCAGTCTTGATTGCCTTAATTGCCTCATGAACTTCCTTCAATCTAATATCTTCTTGCTTTCCCCTCTCTCCGCTGTTATTCTCTTCCATTGGTGTCATGCCCGCCATTTTATTGCTTACCTTGAAGGTTTCTGAGTAACATTCGCTCCACACTTCCAGGATGTCCTTTATGTTGGTTTTCAGCCTGTTATTTTTATTCTTAATGTTTCTGATTTTCTTCCCCCTTTTTCCCTTCAAGCTTTTCACCACATGCTAGAACTTTCTTTAATTTTCCATATAACTTTCTTCATTTTCCCTTCCGAACCGTTCCCAGGATTCCTTTTTAGCTTTCTTGGCTGCTCTCCCTGCTACATTTCTTAGTTGTATATATGTTCCCTTGTCTTCCTGACTTTTCGATTTCATATATCTTTTCCATGCTTTCTTCTTTGCTGCACCAGGCGAGTTTGCCGTGCGGTCAGGGGCGCGCGGCTGTGAGCTTGCATCCGGGAGATAGTGGGCAGCCCTGAAGATGGTTTTCAGTGGTTTTCCATTTTCACACCAGGCAAATGCTGGGGCTGTACCTTAATGAAGGCCACGGCCACTTTCTTCTAACTCCTATGTCTTTCCTATCCCATCGTCGCCATAAGACCTATCTGTGCCGGTGCGACGTAAAGCCACTAGCAAAAAGAGCTTCTTGGCTGCAGTTGCTTCCTTTACTGTTTCACTCCACCACCTTGTCTGTCTCCTATTTCCTTTGACTCTGCTGATCCCACACACCTCTGTAGCTACCTGGTTAATCGTCTCTTCCCATCACCTTCCATTTTCCTTCCACGTTCCATATACCTCTGTGATTTTGCTCCTTCTGTATGCGTTTTTCGCTCATCTTATTTTCATACTCCCGTCGCTTGGAGATATCCTCTAAGTCAGATACTTACACTTTGACATAATTTTTGTTCATTCTAGTATATATCTGAACCGGGTTTCCATTACCAATAAACGATGTTCGGTGTTGAGTTCCGCACTGCGGAACACCCTCACATCCATTACATCCATTACATTCTTTTCGTACACATAGTAGTCTATTGTACTTCGTACATTTCTGCTTATTGCCTCGAAGGTAATTTGGTGGATCTGTTTATGACGGAGGAAATAATTCCCTATTCGCATTTCATTATCTATACATAACTCAAGAATTATCTTCCCATTGCTGTTCAGACTTCTCTCTGCCCTGTAGCTACCCAAGCTTCCGTGGCCGGAACTCATCTTATTCCCAACTCTAGCATTCCAATCCCCCATTATTATCACCGATTCTGTGGTATCTCTAGCTTTATCTAATGTCCTCAGGCGGGCAGAGTAAAATATCTCCTTTTCTATCTCATCAGTATCTTCAGTAGGAGCATATATTTGTATGAGAACAACTTTTCGGTTATTTTCCAGATCCAGATCTAATCTCATTATCCTTGAGCTTACTGCCTTCCAATCCACCACTTTATTACTCAATTGTTCACTTGTGATAATTCCGACTCCTTCCTTAACTCTACTTCTCTTCTCTACTCCTGAATATCTCAAAACATATCCCTGGTCCAGTTCCATCTCCCCTGTTCCCTTTTTCTTCATTTCACTGATCCCGAGAATTTCGAGTTTGTACTTCTTCGTCTCCTCTACCACTTCCACGTCCTCGCCTGTCATAGAGGTAATATTCCAGGTTCCGATTCTCATACTCCATTTCTCACCAATTAGTCGTCTTGTGATCCGTCCGGCTTCAAATGTGGTATTTCTCTGAATTGTTTTGTAATTCACTCCATACGGGTAAATAACCCTGTGATGGAGCTGGGACGGTGAGAGGGCTGCTCCATTAAAGCCTCTGTCCTTGCTTGATTTCCTTTCTGGGTTTACGCCCATAGCTTTTGGGTCAAAACCCTATCCACAAGACAGTGGATTGCCTCAGTTGATTCGCGGGTGCTTATTTGGTATAACCTTATTCGCACCTGTCCTGCATATCTACAGGAACTTCCCCTATCAGCCATTGGGACGCGCCGTGTCGGGGTTGAGGTCCCACATCCCAGTCTGTTCTCTGAAGAGTATTTACTGGCTCCTACTCAACTCAGGACCAGTCCCCAACCGGGACTAGACCACGCACTCTAAGCACAAGTTCACTCGCGTGTAAGTTCCACTCGACATATTTTTTTCTGAAACGCACTCGAACACACAACTCGGTGGTGCGACAAATTATTGTTGGCAATTGGCAATTCTCACCCTAATAGTGCCAATTTGATGCAGATCATGCAGGTGGGCGATACGTGAGTTCCTAGCGCAACCTGTAACAAGCTGCAGGGCTCGGTTTTGTACGGACTGCACCTTGAGCAGTTGGCAGTTGACAGCAACACCCCAGATAGGATAACATAGGTACTCAAGTAGTGGCCTAATCATAGCACAGTATCATTCCGCCCTTTGCAACTAACAATTTGTACTGACATCCGCGTAGCCGTTTGATTGACTCTGGACGCGCTGCCATCTCGTAACTTCTTGCATTTAGCGACTGATTCAGTCGAGACTGACTCGCTCGCCAGCCAATCATGCCCTTCGTCCGCCGCGAGGCTCAATGCTAAGAAAATTTTTGTCTGTCGACAGGTACTGGTCTTGAGCACTAAATCTTAATGATGTTAACCCGCCCGAGCGAGTTGACCGTGCGGTTAGGGTCGCGTAGCTGTGAGTTTGCATTCGGGAGATGGTGAGTTCGAATCCCACCATTGGCAACCCTGAAGATGGTTTTCCGTGGTTTCCCCATTTTCACGCCAGGCTTATACTGGGGCTGCACCTTAATTAAGGCCACGGCCGCTACCTTCCCACTCCCCTTTCCTATCCTTGCGTCGCCGAAAACTTCACTCCGTTAGTGCCACGTTAAACCACTAGCCAAAAAATGTTGTCCCGTGGCTATAATTTTGCTGATTAGGGTGATAATTTGTACTCTGTTGACAACCACTGGCCTGAGTGTGACTGGGCGCTATAGCTATTTATGTGGGGTGTGAGTGCGCTAGGCGCTTGTGTTAGTCTATGAATATCCGCGGCCTTTTGAACTTTAGGCGTTGGGTCTCGCGGGAGCCAGTGAGCTGACCAGGGGTTACCACACAGTGGAGCCCTGTTATAAATTGTTTTGGAGAGAATGGCAATTCTCATCCTAACAGTGCCAACTTGACGCAGATCATGCAGGTGGGCGATACGTGAGTTCCTAGCGCAACCTGTAACAAGCTGCAGGGCTGGTATTTTACGGACTGCACCTTGAGCAAATGGCAATTGACAACAACATCCCAGATAGGATAATATAGAGCCTAATCATCATCGTATACAGGAGCCAGCTTACTGGAGAAAGACTGTTATCACAGTAAATCATTTTGAAACCCTTCCGTTGGCGGTGCCTGAAATATTTTGTTATATGCTGACGGTAGGCCAATTCGTCGTCTAGGGCGACACCCGACCGATTACACAAGACGATTACTTCTCCAAAGAACTTCAGGTCCCAGTTATTTCTGGGGTCGCTGGAGCCACCCAGGCTCATTTTGGTTTAGACCGGGGGTTTGAAACCGGATGCTCTTCCTGATGCCACATGATTCTTGAGATGAAAATCTCGACCCAGGATCTACCAGGATTCGGACCTCAGCCTTCAGGGTGGGAAGCAAACAGCTAAGCCATTGAGCTGCAGTCTACCACATCTCTTCGTGAAGAGCGTAGTCTGGCATTTGGCAACTTTAATTTTAATTCGCCACTTCTGGAAGACAACCCCACCTTGCGGTTCACCGGCTGTGATATGATGGGCCACTGATAGCTCCTTATTTATAGAAATTCGGAACAGCTACGCTCATTTTTAAGTAATTGGCAATTAAAGCCGTTAAGTACTCAGAGAAACCAAAGGCTTTCATCTTAGAAATGAGTCCGTCATGCCAGACCTAATCGAGTGCGTGTCTTTACAGATTTTCGTGATGTCCTCAGTAGTCTTAAGAGTTGGTGAGCAGTGGCGTGGCCTATCCTGAAGCTGAAATGCTCGTTTCGTTTCCAGGTTTAAGTCATTAATTTAAGATTCTAGATGGGAGAGGTAGGCCAAACAGTTTTGAGATAACTAAGAGAAGGCTAATGGATCGGTAATTCTGTGGGAACATAGGGTCAGTCATGCCTTTTCGCAGCATTACAGCCTTCGCCTCTTTCCAGCAGGCTGGAAAGCGAGCAAAATGAAATTTTGCATTGAAAAGCTTAGTCGGGAAGGTAATGGCTTTCTTAGGGAGGCGGTTGAGGCGCTGGCTTTCTGACCCCAACTTGGCAGGTCTGCTCCTGGCTCAGTCCAGTGGTATTTGAAGGTGCTCAAATACGTCAGCCTCATGTCGGTAGATGTACTAGCACGTAAAATAACTTCTGCGGGACAAAATTCCGGTACCTTGGCGTCTCCGAAAACCTTCAAAAGTAGTCAATGGGACGTAAAAACAATAACATTCTTTTCAGAAAGGAGACTGAAATCCCATCAATGCCGTATTTTAAAAGGTGTTTGATATAGCGTATTCCCTCCGCCGAAGTAACAAATTTAAAATCCCTACGAAGGTCATTATCGTCAGGTTGTTGATGGCTTTTCTCAACCTCGTCGATAAAGTCTTCGTTCGCTGGCTCGTCATTCGCAGAGCGCATGGTTTCAAACGTGTCTGCGATTGCTTCTGCCTTATCACTTTCTAAGTGGACCACTTCACGAGGTCCATGAATTGGTGGGGGAGGGGGTATGCCTGTCTTTTCACCAGAACATTTTCATAGAGTTTTGAGATAGTGGTCTCTGGTTCGACTCCAGAGTCTATGCACCCTATTCTTAACTGGAGTTGGAGAACTTCTGGAGGGAGAGATCCGTACAGGCGATTGGTCTCCGATCCCACGGGCGAGTTTCAGCTGCGTTCCTAATGGCTGAGGTTAATAATTCAGCCTGAACGTCTACTGTATGTCCTCAGGATAGCGAATGCTGGGATTTTCCGTGATGCTGGTGGAGATGGGAGATGGTATTGCAATGCAGTTGCCAGTCTATGTGCAGTTTATGTAGAGGAATATAGAGGGTCTAAATGGGGCGTGGTGTAGAGAATGAGTAAGACTGGTCGGTGGTCGTAGCCGATGGGATCTTGGGTATACAGGTTAGAATACATATAAAGAGTCAGGAAGGACTCTGTTTTGTAGGAGTAGTGTGTGGGTTTATCGGGGGTAGGGTGTAAGGATTTGGCGCCTGTCGCAGTACCTCGCTAGAATCTCCCTCCGGTGTTGAAAACTCAGCTCCTCCATCTCAGGTTCTTCCCATTAAAATCTCCAGTGAGGATGATTCTAGGTCTTCTGCTCATGACTGAGTCGAAGTCAGCTGAGTATAATTCTACTTATGGCAGTAAATTGCATGACACAACAGTGCATGGCCCTTTATTGGTCTCAACCTCAGCGAGGGTGGCTTCGGGAGTAGGTATGCAGGAGTGTAATTGGATAAGAAAATCCATTTAATGGATTTTAGTTTGATTTAACTGACAAGGATGAGATCTGCCACATCGTTAAGAATCGAGTTCACATTCCATCACTGAACAATTGGGAATACTACACTAATTAGGGCCTCCATGTGTTCAACTTTGTTGGAGGCGACCTGGAATCGATGGATAGGGTGGAGCGGAGGAGGGAAATGACAAATGAGCGTTTTGATGAAGGGTTCTTGTGAGAAGTTTCCACCCGTTCTCCAAGCCTGTCACAGGACTTTTTGGAGAGGATTCTCCTTCCGTGGTGTCAGGAAGTCGCTGGTAGCCGGATTCTATAATGCGGCGGTAAACACTACAGCCTCTGAAGGCTCTGTGAGACTCGCCGCTGCTCCTTTCATCGCGTAGGACACTCTGCAGCTCCGTTGTTGTCGCTACAAAAGCACGCACTTTACGTAACAGTGGCACCCTGAGGAGCGATGTCCATACCTTTGAGGTTGGTAGCATTGTACCAGACCTTGTTAGCCGCAGTATCGTGATTTCGAGAAGATAGCGGTGTGTGTTAGTGCTGTTGTAGCTATGAACAGTGGTATTTTCTGTTTTGGCCGGAACGAAGTAAGTTGTGTTGCGGACGCAATGTCGTAACCAAGGAGATAAGGTCGGTTTTGATTTCATTGGGGTCCTGGGGAGAATGCAGTTCCCTGACTACTGCATTCCGGAAACGTTTCTCCAGGAGAGGCCGGGTATGTAAGAAACTGGCACTGACTCACCCGTGCCGGTTTCGTTCTTTATGTAGGCCTGCAGAATATTCTCGTAGTTTCCTCTTCCAGATCATTCTGCGCACCTGTTCCATTTGTATTAGCTTTCAACTTCTAGGAATCTCTTTATCGCGACCCTCAGCGTTTTGCTCCGCGGGTTACGGTAAAGAAGCGGACCATCACCAGTTCACTTGTAGGGGCTCTTAAATGTTATTAGATATATTTATTAAGATGCGAGGAACGAGATAAGGTACGAAAACCCTGCGTTCTTGTACTATTACTCAAGCAAGATATGATTTAAATAGTACGCTATATACGACTACGAGAGCACATGTCAACCATGTTTACATACGTTTTTAAACTCAACAATTGGCAATTTATATTTAACAGTGTTGCCAAAAATGCATTATATTAAAAGTGACTGAAATACCATGAAAACAGGTGGTGTGTTGTTAAATACTTTTGGTACTACTGTCGGTACTGTTTTATGCATGTACGTTTGTCACTTTTTTTTTTCAATTTTGAAGCTTTGACAGTTCGAATACGTGGTTTGTCGATATGCAGTGTTGGAATTGAAACGTCGTGGAATTGTCGTGTAAATACGTAACTTTGTGTGGTGTAATTCATTTCGAGTGCATATGAAATGAAAAGAAAGAGTGTCATTTATCACTGCAGGCAACTATATCTTTAATAAGAATTCAAACGTCCAGCGTAAGTTATTTTGAGTATTATATTACAATTTATTTTACCAAGTAGTTTAGAACTACTATTTTTAATCTCGAATCGTTTTAAAGTGTTAAAGTGTTAAAAATTTGGCTGTTCTGAACGAGTGAGTCGAAATCAGCTGAGTATAATTCTACTTTGGGCAGTATTTCTTCACGACTTTCTGGGGTCACGATATTAGTTTAGAGGACTATGTGTGTGGTTTAATTGCTTTAAAACGCCTTTATATTTAGTGCCTACTGCGACATTTTGCTATTATGTGTGACGTCATAGAACAATACGGCTACCTTTCTTTCATGTAGATATATTAACCATGCGATGTGTGAAGTCATAAAGATGGCTAACATGCCATTCCCTTAGCTAGACTTCGAAAATGTGATGAATTGCTTATTCCATAGAAATTGAGAAAATTAATTATCTTTGTTTGTTTTTTTGGGCACGGTAAATTCACCCGTGCACATTGTCGTTACTGCGCCGGTATTGTAGCTTCACGGCGACATTGCAGCCTTGCCAGTCCCCCTGCAGTCTCGTCTTACTTTGTCACAGTATGTATGTAACAGTAACAGCCAAAAAGTGTGTATTACACTGGCGAAAAACAGTGTTACTGTTCTGTGGGAAATCAACTTTTCAAGTCTTCCATTAACAAACAACTTGAAATCAAGCCTTTTGAGAAGGCAGCAACCCAATGGCCATAGGAATGTTGTTAAATTTTAAAAGTAACTGCTTGAATCCCCCTATCATCAAACTTCAAGAACCAACACTGCCTGCTTGTTGTCCTTTCTAGCGATTCATGTGGTTAAAATGGCACACTCGGCTCAGCCTGAAAAGTAATAAAAATGTTATTTGCTTTACGTCCCACTAACTACTCTTTTACGGTTTTCGGAGACGCCGAGGTGCTGGAATTTAGTCCCGCAGGAGTTCTTTTACGTGCCAGTAAATCTACCGACACGAGGCTGACGTATTTGAACACCTTCAAATACCACCGGACGGAGCCAGGATCGAACCTGCCAAGTTAGGGTCAGAAGGCCAGCGCCTCAACCGTCTGAGCCACTCAGCCCGGCAGCCTGAAAAGAGCTGCACCACCTCGGGCAGAGGATACGAGTTTGTCCGGCTCCATGACTAAATGGTTAGCATGCCGGCCTTTGGTCCAAGAGGTCCCGGGTTCGATTTCCGACCCGATCAGGGATTTTAACCTTCATTGGTTTAATTCCAATGGCTCAGAGGCTGGATGTGTGTGCCGCCTTCATAATTAGAATTCATCATAGGTAGGGCCCCCATCCTGACAGTCGCGTAGGTCGCCTGTTAGGCGTCAACTCGAAAGACCATCAGGCCCCTACGGAGGCCACACGCTATTGTTATTATACGTCAAATTGACTTATTGGTGCTGTTTTATTTAGGGACCAAGAATTTGTGGTAGACAGCTGAAGGCTTATGTGTGATAGAAATACCATGGTAATGTTTGTTATTTCTGTGCGTGACTCTGAAAGCTTCCGTACCTCTATTTCAGATTTTGCCTCAGGACTGAGTGTTACGTCGGGATGTTGGCCCTGCGTGACGCATTAGGTTTGAACGTCTTTGATGTGCCCTTAGACAGGAGGTATACAGTATATCGGATCACTAATCGGGTGTTTGGCATACTAGCTTCTTGTATTAACGATCGTACCTTCAATTTAGTGGATGTTTGAAGACAGGAAAATACTATAGTACGCCTTCTTCTTCTCCTCGGCCTTTTCCCCAGTTATCTGGAGTAGGCAAAATGTGGATTTCGTCCAGATTTTCGGCCCGTTGTCCTTCCTGTCGCCAACCCTATACGGAAAGGTGAATCCATAGAACGCCATGACGTCCATATCAGAGCCCTAATGAATACATTATGTGTTACCGAACAGGTGGATGCGCGGTTTGAATCAGGTAGCTATCAGCTCGCATTCAGGAGATAGTGGGTTTGAACCCCACTGTCGACAACCCTGAAAATGGATTTCCGTGGTTTCCCATTTTCACATCAATTAAAAGACAGACAAAACACTCAGGTGGTCTTAATTCAGAGGACTTGCAATAATGATACATTATTATTATTATTATTATTATTATTATTATTATTATTATTATTATTATTATTATTATTATTATTATTATTATTATTATTATTATTATTATTATTATTATTATTATTGCCCATCAGTCACATGAATATGGAGAATGCATTTGAAAGTAGAAAACACTTTGTTTGGAGCACTTTGTTGTACAGTGCTGAGAGCTGGAAGTCGGGGAAAGAGGACAAACAGAGCAGAGAGGAAAACAAATATAGTTGTACTACATGTAGCTCTAATGTGTAAACAAAACAATAACATTCATTGGTCACACGATATGGCATAACAATTTTCTTCTGAACACCGAGGAGAGGAGTTGTATCTTTTGACAGGCTCTTCCAATCTTCCCTTCTTGACTCTATTTTGAAACGTGGGCTGTTCCTGCGGGAGGATAACGCCTTCTTTTATATTTTTTTTTCATTGCCCGGGGTCGAGAAGCAAGTAGTTAGAGCACTTTTGTCATTACAATCTATAAACGTAAGATATTTATTCTAGAAAGCACTGAGTACTGGGCGGCTCGAGTAACATCGGTTACGAGCTTGGATTGAAGATCAACCATTTGTCTTGAAGGGTTATAGCCTAAAATCGGTGTAAGTGTTACTTATGTATTCTTCGGTGGAATTTATGACGCTGGCCACTTAGAATGTCACAGCCTAGACTGATTACAGTATTATGTGAATATCTCTGCTCCCGCCTTTCTTGAGTTATGACTTGGACATAGATATATCTATAGCAGTTTTGTCTGAACATTGCCCAGAATTGGAAGAGAATGGTATTTATGAATCGGTCGTGTCCACAGTAATAAGGAAATGAACTTTTTAATTTTTCGTCATATCTGTATGTATTATGTATGTATGTATGTATGTATGTATGTATGTATGTATGTATGTATGTATGTATGTATGTACTACTACTACAGTATTTATTGATGAACAACACAGGCGTTTAGCCCCAATACATGTTCACAATAGAGTCTTACCTAAGCCACCCTACAACTAAATAAATAGCTGAATAAATAAACAAATAATATAATAATAATAATAATAATAATAATATAATAAAATAATAATAATACGGGAATAATAATAATAATAATAATAATAATAATATAATAAAATAATAATAAAGGAATAATAATATTAATAATCAACTGGCCAACGGTAGATTCCCTCTATGAGCCGTTTGCCTTACTTGCAATATCTCACATATGTGATCCCGTAGCAAGATTACACCTTCCACCAACTGTCCTTTCTTACTCAGCACATTCCCACACCGCCATTGTTTTTTTTTTTTTCTGTTTGACCTACTCTGCTTTGGTGTGCTCAGGCCAACCATGCCTATGTTTACCTTCAGCATTTACATCAGCTTTATTGTTCCCTGACCTACTCCAAAATAAACTACCACAGCAACATTACACGAATACATACCAAACCAGCCAAAATAACAACAATATTCCGTCATTACATTCCAATCCACCATACCACAACTTTCACAAAACCTCGGTAATATTGCTTCATTTCATTTCATTCCGTCATACCACTCCATAATAACATTGAAATTTCGACACCTCTCCAACAACATATTCCTTCGACCCTTCTGCACCAACAAACCAAAATTTACAAAATGATCCTCAATCATCAATACCACCTCCTAACTCCTACGAATTCAGCCGTAAAAAAACCATCTCAATACCAAACCATGCATCACCTCATAACCACATTTCCAACACCTCCTTTCCATATATACCACTTCTACTTCTCCGACAATTACACTCACCTTCTGCTTTCCACTATCTTATATCACCACTTCCAACTTCTCTAATTTCAATCTATTTAACAGACATATCACATATCATAACTTAATCAATTTACCATACACTCATACTCCTCCTATTACCCATCATAATTACCTACCGAAAACTCCATCTTCCACCAAACCAAAATTTACAAATAGCCAAATTACATTACTACAACTTCATACTTTTCCAACACCACATTTCAACATCATCACGAGTACACCCCCACTTCTCCATACCTTTCCAACAGCACATTTCCACATTTACCACCTCTACTTCCAACATCACATTTCAGCCCTAGCACACACTCGTCATCACAACATTTAATAACTTACTTACTCGCTATATTACAAACAAACCAAAAATTTCAAACACCAATACAATATACCACCTCCCAACTCCCACGCAATCATCCGTAAATAAACCATCTCAATACACATAATAGCAAACCATACATCACCTAATCATAAATACTAGGCTATCAGCCCTAACACACACTCGTCTGCCATCACTCCGCATTTATACCAGTCACCAATACAATACAAAATGATAATAAACTCACCTGTTTCCAGCTCCAAAAATTAAATAGCCATCAACACCACATTTCAACCCTATAACATAGCATAACTTAAATACTAAGCCTTCAATACTTCCAACACTACACTTCACCCTCTTATACCACCATTTCTCCCACACCACATTTAAACTCTGTAACATATCATAATTTGCTCAATTTGCCATACACTCATATTCATCCTATTACCCATCATAATTACCTCCCGAAAACTCCATCTTCCACCGAACCCAAATTTACCAATAGCCAAATTACAACACTTATCCAACACCACATTTATCATCACTCCTCCAGCTCCAAATAACAACAAACTGCCATCCACCATATTATACCACCACTTCTCCAACACCATCTTTCAACCCTTTAACATATCATAACTTGTATACCACTTCTCCATCACAACATTTCAGCCTCCACGCCCTTAATTACTTACTTACTCACTATATTATTGTTTTTTTACTACTTTTAACCTAGCTCTCATCATATTGTCCGTATATCTTCTATCTCTCCCTATGCTCAAACTCAAATTCTGTGCGAGGTACTCATAGGTTAACTTTGGTCTTACTTTTATACCCTGATCTTGTCTAACTACACCACTACACCCAGCTCTCTCGGCTTCTTGTTGCTCGTTCTCCTTTCCCTCAATACCCCTTTGTTCTTCAGCCTCTCTCCTGCATTGTCCGTCCACTGCTCTTTCCTTACCGTTGTTCGTACTTCCACTTAGCACCTCGCTCTGTCTCTCTTGACACTTTTCAGAACTACTTCCTATAATTACACTTACACTGTTACTTCTTGTATTTTGCCTATTCTCTCCACTACTCGCTGCACTGCTCCCTTCTTCTTCAGTCCGCTTTGCCTTCATCTCTAAGTCCATACTAATACTGATATCACTCCTCACTTTCCTACCTTTCGTTGCACTACTCACTTTTTCTTCGTCTTCTTTTATCCTCCTGTCTAAGTCAATCAGTCCATTTACAGTCCAAATTTTCTTCCAATTTCTGCCTGCTACCACTAGCTCTTGCCCTTTAATAGTCGCTCTCAAACCTTGATTTATTGCACGAAACTTATGTTTTCTAAGTATTTTCTCGTTCCTAATCGTCTCCCATCCAACGTCTCTCTTGATCCATATTTTCTCTCTCTGCATGTTACTCGCATTTCTTACCACAGCATCAGCCATCAACGTAGAAAACAGTTCTAGTTTGATAGGCCTTTTGCCCCTAATTTTTCCCACCCTCTGCACATCATCTATATCTACTTCACTAAAATTAAGTTTCAACTTCCCCTGTATTAAATCCACAACTTTGTAAGTTGTCAGTACTTTGTCTTCTCTCAACTCTTCAGGCACACCATAGATAAATAAGCACTTCTTTCTTCGATGTAAAGTATTTGCTTCCACTTCTATTTTCAGCTTCAAGTTTTCCTTTTCTATTCGTCCTATTTCCTCCCTTAATGCTGCCACTTCTCCGGTGTTATGTCTCACTTGTACTGTTATGCCTTCCGTTTTCTCTCTTAACCATACCTCCATTCTTTCAAATTTCCTGGTTTGTTCCTTAATCATATTTTTAATTTGCTCAAAAGGGCCAACTTCTTCCACCGCCTCTTTTACAGCTCTTTTGAATGCGTCCATATTTTCCCTTTCTTCATTTCTACTAGGGGTCGGGCCTGGGTTCAATTCGACCCCCCCAATACATAGCAAAATTAAAATCACCGCCGCTGATAGCAATAATTCACCTTTTCTCTCCAAATCCATATAACACCTTCCTAATTTCATTTCTTCTTTCTTCATTCTTCTCTGCCATCCTCCTACCGTCGCCCTGTACTGCTCTATACTAATCATAGTCGGCACACTTCTCCACAACCTTCCAGCTCTCGGCACTTTCACCCACACCTCCCACTCCCGGGACCCTCCGCTCAACGCGACCTCACTCGTCCGTGGCTTAGGCAAGACTGATGTATGTATGTATGTATGTATGTATGTATGTATGCAAGCGCATCATGAGAAAATGGCTGAAGAGAAATTAATGAAAATCAGTATGTTAAGTCGAGGAATAAGGCACTTCAGTCTAGGCTATGAATAATTCTATTCACGCTTAGTGAAATGGTAGTTTATGGGAGAGCATAAAATGCAATTCTCAAAAATATATGTCATTAGCAGTCCTGTCGATAAATATTGCATAACTAAAGTTGTATAGAATTAAATTTCTGATCATTTATGTCTTAGGCATTTTTACCGTACCGGCTATGATAACACAGATATTTAACATTTTCGATATTTTATGCTAAGTCCATATCAGCGCCAGACCACGAGGAAATAAGTGAACAGAATGTAGTGAAAATCCGTTTGTAAAGTCGGGGAATAAGGCACTACAGTCTAGGCTATAAATAAATGTATTCACGCTGAATAAAATGGCAGTTTAGGGGAAGGCGCCAAAATTTAATTTTTAAATATCTATGTCATTGGTCCTATCGAAAAATAATGCGTAAGAAAAGTTATAGAGAATACAATTTCCGATCATTTATGTCGTAGACAGTTTTGCCGTACCGACCAGGATAATAGAATTCATGAATTCATATTAATAATTTTATTGGCTTTACGTCCCATTAACTACCTTCTTAAGGTTTTCGGAGACACTGAGGTGCCGGAATTTAGTCCCGAAGGAGTTCCTTTACGTGCCTGTAAATCTACCGACACGAGGCTGGCGTATTCAGTCAATCAATCAATCAATCAATCAATCAATCAATCAATCAATCAATCAATCAATCAATCAATCAATCAATCAATCAATCAATCAATCAATCAATCAATCAGTCAATCGATACTGATCTCCATTTAGGACCGTCGCCCAGGTGACAGATTCCCTATCTGTTGTTTTCCTAGCCTTTTCTTAAATGATTTCAAAGAAATTGAATACTTATTGAACATCTCACTTGGTAAGTTATTCTAATTCCTAACTCCCCTTCCTATAAACGAATATTTGCCCCAATTTGTCCTCTTGAATTCCAACTTTATCTTCATATTGTGATCTTTCCTACTTTTAAAGACGCCACTCACACTTATTCGTCTACTAATGTCATTCCACGCCATCTCTCCACTGACAGCTCTGAACATACCACTTTGTCGAGCAGCTCGTCTCCTTACTCCCAGTTCTTCCCAGCCCAAACTTTGCAACATTTTTGTAACTCTATTCTTTTGTCGGAAATCACCCAGAACAAATCGAGCTGCTTTTCTTTGGATTTTTCCAGTTCTTGAATCAAGTAATCCTGGTGAGGGTCCCATACACTGGAACCATACTCTAGTTGGGGTCTTACCAGAGACTTATATGCCCTCTCCTTTACATCTTTACTACCATCCCTAAGCATCCTCTTAACCATGTGCAGAGATCTGTACCCTTTATTTACAATCCCATTTATGTGAATACCCCAATGAAGTCCTTACCTTATATTAACACCCAGGTACTTACAGTGATCGCCATAAGGTACTTTCACCCCATCAACGCAGTAATTAAAACTGAAAGGACTTTTCCTATTTGTGAAATCACAACCTGACTTTTAACCCCGTTTATCATCATACCATTGCCTGCAGTCCATCTTACAATATTATCGAGGTCATTTTGCAGTTGCTCACAATATTGTAATTTATTAATTACCCTAACATCATCTGCAAAAAGCCTTATCTCTGATTCCACTCCTTTACTCATATCATTGATATATATATAAGAAAATATAAAGGTGCAATAATACTGCCTTGAGGAATACCCCTCTTAATTATTACAGGGCCAGATAAAGCTTCGCCTACTCTAATTCTCTGAGATCTAGTTTTTAGAAATATAGCAACCCATTCAATCACTCTTTTGTCTAGTCCAATTGCAATAATTTTTGCCAGTAGTCTCCTATGATCCACCCTATCAAATGGTTTGGCAGGTCAATCGCGATACAGTCCATTGACCTCCTGAATCCAAGATATCTGCTATATCTTCCTGGAATCCTACAAGCTGAGCTTCAGTGGAATAACCTTTCCTAAACCCGAACTGCCTTCTATCGAAATAGTTATTAATTTCACAAACAGGAAGAATGACTTCCCAAAGCTTACATGCAATGCCTGTCAAACTTACTGGCCTGTAATTTTCAGCTTTATGTATATCACCCTTTCCTTTATACGCAGGAGCTACTATATCCACTCTACATTCTTTTGGTATAGCTCCTTCATGCAAACAATAATCAAATAAGTACTGCAGATAGGGTACTATATCCCAACCCGTTGTCTTTAGTATATCCCCAGAAATCTTATCAATTCCAGCTGTTTTTCAAGTTTTCAACTTTTGTATCTTATATTGTAAATGTCATTGTTACTGTTACGGGGTTACCCGTGGAGCAGAAAGAGGTTAAAGAAGGTGCGGGCTGGAATGGGTCTAACTACCAAATCAAAATTAATTGTAACTTAACTGAAGGTTATATTTTCAGAATTTCAAACTTAACAATTTTTTATCATAAAATGAAACATTAGGTACAGTGATAATCATAAACAAGTCTAGATTAGTGGTTTTAACAGATCCTGGGCTTCAAGCCCTCGCTTTACATTTCCTGAGCTCCTAGCTCAAATTTACAAAAGAGCAGAAATTTATACAAGGGCAGAAATCCCCTAATTTAAAAGAGCACTTGCTCCCAAAATTACAACATCTAGCCTTCAAGAGGCATTCATAAATCTTACAAAACTTTCAAAAAAAAAGAAAAAAAGAGCGAACAGGCTCTCAGTTTTCCCAGCCTACTCGAGGCAACCTCATGTTACAATTACAGGCCTCTCAGGCACCATTTACAAATGGAACTTATTTTTACAGGGGTATTAAATACCCACCCTACTGGGCCTTCGTGGGATAAGAATAACAGGTTAAATTAATGGCCCGAACACAAAATGAATGGAGGCGAATACATGCACTCCTAGATATGAACACTTAAAACTTAACGGGCACTAGGCCTATGAAACAGAGGCTATTCCCAAACAACTGAGGTGACTCGTATAAGGATAAAATAATGCATTACGGAAAGGAAGAAAAACAGTTACAAAACGTAATCACCTCAAACCAAGATGAAGGGGAGCTCGAGAGGGTACATCACTCTCTATCCCCGATTTACAGTAAAAAATTTGTTTTTACATTTGCCGGCAGAAAGTTACATTTTTAGAAAAGAAGGTTACATAGTTAACTATTCGGAACTTTCCATCGGGTTAAACTGCGGAGGTAGCTACAACAAGAAAGTGGAATTATGTGGCCATACCTGGTAGCAGTTCTAGCTGCCGACGAAAAGGCCGCCCGCCTCCTGCTTTGACACACACACTCGGTAAGATGACGACCAATTGGCCAAGAAACGTGAAAATCCGCTTTATAAACCCTCAAGGAAATTTCGAGACCATTCAAGATTAAACTAGACGCACCCTCTCAAGTTTATTGGTTAATTTCAAAGTTACACTCAGAATCGAAGAAGAAGCCGGTGATAGGTGGAAAATTAATTACAGAAATTAGGGATTGGCTAGATTCAAAACTGGCGGAAATAAAAAGGAAATATTGCCAACCCAAAAATAAATGAACATCAATCGGTAAAAAAAAAACCTTATGAATACAAAACTTCTTTGAATTATAAGTTCTTACGCCTCGCACCAGGGTGCATGATCATAGTTTTTTGTCATATGTGGAAGAATGTCCAAACTTCTTGATGGATAGCAGACAAAACTAGTAGAAATTCAGTCAGTTCAGGAAACTTCACAATGACAAAATTACTCAATATTTAGGTGGTGACATCTTCTGATTAAAGATCCAAGTTGGTGCAGTTTCAGTTTCACAGTTTCACCAATGGAGGAGTTCATTTAGGTGCTAGTTTTAAATGCGCAGCATTGAGGTGTACCTCTCGGTACAGTTACGTAAATTTTAATACCTCTTTATCATTAGTCACCTCCTCTATCTGGACATTATCCTTGTAACCAACAATCTGTACATACTTCTGACTGAATACTTCTGCATTTTGAAGATCCTCACATACACACTCCCCTTGTTCATTAATTATTCCTGGAATATCCTTCTTGGCACCTGTTTCTGCCTTAAAGTACCTATACATAACCTTCCATTTTTCACTAAAATCTGTATGACTGCCAATTATGCTTGCCATTATGTTATCTTTAGCTGACTTCTTTGATAGATTCAGTTTCCTAGTAAGTTTCTTTAATTTCTCCTTACTTCCACAGCCATTTCTAACTCTATTTCTTTTCAATCTGCACCTGCTTCTTAGTTTCTTTATTTTTCTAATATAATAAGGTGGGTCTTTACCATTCCTTACCACCTTTAAAGGTACAAACCTGTTTTAACATTCCTCAGCTATTGCTTTAAACCCATCCCAGAGTCTGTTTACATTTTTATTTACCGTTTTCCACCGATCATAGTTACTTTTTTTAAACCCCCTCATCTCTGCTTCATAAGCCATATGGTACTGCCTAATAGTCCTAATTTTAATACCTTCCTTTCTATCACATTTATTTTTAACCACGACAAAAACAGCTTCCTGATCATTAATACCATATATTACTTCGGTTTCTCTATAGAGCTCAGCTGGTTTTATCAGCACCACGTCCAGAATATTCTTCCCTCTATTTGGTTTCCATCACCTTCTTAATCAGCTGGCCCTCCTATATTAACTTATTTGCCATTTGTTGGCCATGCTTCCTGTCGTTCGCATTACCTTCCCAGTTGACATTTGGTAAATTCAGATCTCCCGATACAATCACATCCCTTTTCATGTCGTTTCCCACATAGCTGATTATCTTATCTAATAGTTCTGAATCAGCGTCAGCGCTACCGCTTCCTGGTCTGTACACTCCAAAGACATCAAGTTGCCTATTATCTTTAGAAATGAGCCTTACACGTCCTAGAATTTCGTGTAGCTTACAAATTCTTCTTAGACCAGAAATAATACTCCCCCTCCTACCATTCCTTTCCTATATCTACGAGACACACTCCAGTTCCGTGAGAAAATTTCTGCATCCATTATATCATTTCCTAGCCATGATTCAACTCCTTTTACAATATCTGGTAAGTATATATCTGTTAAATTTCTTAGGTCTATTCCTTTCTTTACAATACTTCTACAGTTCAACACTAACATTTTTATGTCATCCCTACTTGACTTCCAGATCCCCGTACCCTTTTCACCGCTCCCTTGACCACCCTGTTTCCTTGAGCGCCTTAAAATACCACCGGACTAAGCTAGGATCGAACCTGCCAAGTTGGGGTCAGAAGGCCAAGTCATGCGTCCTTCTTTGTGTAGCTTTTCATAGTGGAATCAATGTTTATAGTTCCATAACTGTTAAAATGTATATTTCGTTCATAATTTGTATTTGTATGTTTAATTTAATTAACTTAATTTAGTGTGGCTATTTCTAGCCGAGTGCAGCCCTTGTAAGGCAGACCCTCCGATGAGGGTGGGCGGGATCTGCCGTGTATAGGTAACTGCGTGTTATTGTGGTGGAGAATAGTGTCATGTGTGGTGTGTGAGTTCCAGGGATGTTGGGGACAGCACAAACACCCAGTCCCCGGGCCACTGGAATTAACAAATGAAGGTTAAAATCCCCGACCCGGCCGGGAATCGAACCCGGGACCCTCTGAACCGAAGGCCAGTACGCTGACCATTCAGCCAACGAGTCTGACAATTTAATTAATGAAAAAATGAAATGGCGTATGGCTTTTAGTGCCGGGAGTGTCCGAGGACAATGCGGCCGGTACCCAGTAATCGGGAGATAGTGGATTCGAGCCCCACCGTTGGCAACCCTGAAGATGGTTTTCCATGGTTTCCCATTTTCACACCAGACAAATGCTTGGGCTGTACCTTAATTAAGGCCACGGCCGCTTTCTTACTACTCCTAGCCTTTTCCTGACCCATCGTTGCCATATGCCTTATCTGTGTCGGTGCGACGTAAAAAAAAAAAAAAAGAAGAATGTGAGAGAGATCTAACTTCCCAGCTACTTTCCGCCCATATTTAGGCAGGCTGTTATACTCGGATCGCAGCAGTAACTCCATCTATCGGAGAAGAGTGGCAGCAGAAGGCACAAAGCACATCACAACAAACAATGGTCAATGTAATGTACTGTTGATCAATTTTATGAGCTTTCTATATTGTAGGCCTTCACATTTAGTTTTCTTCCGACTCTGTGATATTAGAGCATCTTATAAAATTATTTATAGCGTAGACTGTAGTTCCTTATTCCCCGACTATACATATCAATTTTGATTAAATTCTGTTAACCCATTCTCTCGTGACTCGGCGCTGATATAGACTTAGTAACAACATTCCTAATTCATGAATATATCTGTTATCATAGCCCGCACACTAAAAATGTGTAAGATATAAATGATCGGAAATTTAATAATACTATATAACTTTAGTTATCGATAGTATCACTAATAACATAAATATTTGAGAATTAAATTTTAGGCCTTTCCCTAAACTACCATTTCACTCAGCTTAGATTGTAGGGACTTATTCCCCGACTTTACATACCGATTTTCATTAAATTCTCTTTAACCTTTTTCTCGTGATGTGGGTACAGACAGACAGAAATTACGGAAAATTAAAAATTGTGTTTTCATGTTACTGTGGACACGACCGATACAGAAATACCATTCTTTTTAAATTCTGAGCAATGTACAGACAGAACTCTTATTATTTATATACAGTATATATATACTAGCTTGTGTACCCGTGCTTCGCTACGGGATTCTCAGAAAGACTGTCTTTGTGGTTTACCTAACCACAGTTAAATTAGGCCATTACAAAAACGTCAGTAGGAATGTAGGGATTAAAAGCAATGTTATCATATAAAATACTCGATCAAATGAAAAACCGCACATTTTCTCACTTTTAACGAACAGTACTACGGTGCCGATCTAACAGTCCAAAGTTCCAGTGCTGGAATGACCAGGCTGCAGACAGCCATGAATACTCCTCTGCCATTGTTCTATTAAATATACACACTGCTCATTCCAATCAGTGCCTCAGGATAGGGATTGAATAGCTCGAATGCTATGATAAACCAGTTTGTTACGTACCAGTAGTATCAGAAAATGTATGAACAAGAGGAATGGCATGCTTAAGAAGAAAGATATCTAACTCCCCAGCTACTTCCCGCCAATATTCAGGCAGGCTGTTATACTCGGTACGACCGGGCGAGTTGGCCGTGCGGTAGGGGCGCGCAACTGTAAGTTTACATCCGGGAGGTAGTGGGTTCGAATACCACTGTCGACAGCCCTGAAGATGGTTTTCCATGGTCTCCCATTTTCATATCAGGCAAATGCTGGGGCTGTACCGTAATTAACGCCAGGACCGCTTCCTTTCCACTCCTAGTCCTTTCGTATCCCATCGTCGCCATAATACCTATCTGTGTCGGTGCGACGTAAAGCTATCATAATACCTGTTTGTGTCGGTGCGACGATGGGATAGGAAAGGCCTAGAAGAGGAAGTAAGCGGCGGTGGCCTTAATTAAGGTACAGCCCGGGCATTTGCCTGGTGTGAAAATGGGAAACCACGGAAAAACCATCTTCAGGGCTGCCGATAGTGGGGCTCGAACCCACTATCTCCCGATTACTGAATACTGGCCGCACTTAAGCGACTGCAACTACCGAGCGATGTAAAGCAAATTTAAAAAAAAAAAACTCGGTATACAGCAGTAATCCCATCTATCGGACATGACTGGCAACAGAAGACACAAAGCACATCACAACAAACAATGGTCCATGTAATGTTATTGTTGTTTAATGTTATGAGCTTTCTGTATTGTAGGCCTTCACATTTAGTTTTCTTTCGACTCTGTGATATTAGGGTGTCTTACGAAATTATTTATACTGTAGACTGTAGTTCCTTATTCCCCGACTTTACATAACGATTGTCATTAAATTCTGTTTACCCATTTTCTAGTGACTTGGCGCTGATATGGGCTTAGCAACAAAAATCCAAATTCATAAATATCTCTGTTATCATAGCTGGTATGGTAAAAATGTATAAGACATAAATGATCGGAAATGTAATACTATATAACTTTAGTAATGCAGTATTTGTCGATAGGACCACTAATAGCACAAATATTTGAGAATTATGTTTTAGGCCTTCCCCTAAACTACCATTCCACTCAGCGTGAATAAAGTTGTTTATGGCCTAGATTATAGCGACTTATTTTCCGACTTTGCATACCGATTTTCATTAAGATAGGACCACTAATAACATAAAAATTTGAGAATTTAAAGCCTTCTCCTAAACTACCATTTCTTTCAGAGTGAATAAGATTATTTATAACCTAGATTGTAGCGACTTATTTCCCGACTTTACATACCGATTTGCATTAAGATAGAACCACTAATAACATAAATATTTGAGAATTAAATTTAAGGCCTTCCCCTAAACTACCATTTCTCTCAGCGTGAATAAGATTATTTATGGCCTAGATTGTAGAGACTTATTCTCGGACACTACATACCGATTTTCAATAAATTCTCTTCGGCCATTTTCTCATGATGCGTGTACATACATACATACATACATACATACATACAGACAGACAGACGGACAGAAATTACGGAAAATTAAAAAGTGCATTTCCTTGCTACTTTTGACACGACCGATACATAAATAGCATCCTTTTTAAATTCTGAGCAATGTACGGACAGAACTCTTATTATATATATAGATTGTCAGTTTCTGTTTAATTTATTTTTGTAAATTCCATGGAGGGTTCTAACTCCCAGTCCCCCCCCCCCCCGACCTCACTTGGCTACGCCTTTGCTCTCATTCCAGATAACCATATATTCTTTTGTAAGATACAGGAGAAACACCTCTGCCTCAGAAGTAGGTATAAACAGCGGCGAGATCAATCGCGCTGACCGAACAATGCCCAATTCTGCCCAAAGACGGCTCTTTTCTTCCCAGAAAACTGATCCTTTGTTAGTTGTTTCTTTAAGAAGTACTTGATTCTGTATTACATCACTTCTGTCTCCAATGCGAAGATCCAGATTCACGTGTAAAAAACTGCACACAATTGCAAAGAGATATCTGCTTCGGTTGGGACACCCCTGAGCTGTGCGTGCCCAGGCAGGCCAGTGAGAGTAGAGCCAGTAGACTGCAGGGACCCATGGCGGGAGGCTGGTCCCGGTGTGCCGGGAGGCTGCGCGTGGCTTTTGTTCTTCACTGGCTGCCGGTGAGTACACGGCTGTCTTTTCTCAGTCAACCACTCCTCGTCTTGTATGTAGGCTCCTTGTTAGGCGCGGTCATGGAGGGCCTGAAGTTTCCTTTTACGTGCGTATTTTTATGCTTAAAATGTTCACTATTAAGAAAGGGATATTGAAAAATCTAAAAGCATCCGATGGTTGTGACTATTGTCTCAGTAATTACTATATGGACTGAGACCAGTTGAGTATAGCGTAGTTATGTTAGCACTCACTGTGTTCAAGATTACGGGATCAGTCCCGGCTATGTAGGGTGGAGTGCTTGTATATGAGCGATATATATCAGCAATCTACCGACACTCAAAGAACTTGTTTCAGGACAAAAGCTCCACACCTCGGTGTCTCTTATGTTGGAACACACACCCTTCGGTAAAATTCAATTTTTATAGCTTAGCAACACCAAAAGATACTTAGGCAAAATTTCGCATGCCGAATATACATTCATTGTTATTATGAAATAGCATCCAGATTTTTAAATACCGGCACCGTAGTCGTTTGTTAAAATGTTTGAACAAATTTGCATGTTAATCTATTTTTGCAGTGAAATTGAGTTATCCATTTTACAGTGGATACTATAATTCATTGAAGGTTATAAATTATAAGGGCGTATAAATCTCTGGTAAGACCTCGATTACAGTACGGTTCCAGTGTATGGTACCCTCTTATCAGGATTACTTGATTCGAGATCTGGAAACGATCCAAAGGAAAGCAGCACGATTTGTTCTGGGAGATTTCCGACAAAGCAGTAGTGTTACGAAAATGTTGGCAGACTTCGGACTGGGAAGGCTTCGGAGTAACGAGACGAGATGCTTGAATAAGCGGTAGGCCTACGGTCTGTACTGTCAGTTGAGAGATGGCGTGGAATGACAATTGTAGACGAATAAGCTTGAATACAGCTTTTTAAAGTAGGAAGATAATGTTGGAATTGAAAAGAACAAATTGGGAAAAATATTAGTTTATAGGAAGAGGATTTAGGGATTAGAATAATTTACCAAAGGAGATGTTCGATACTTTTCCAACTTCGTTGAAATCAATTAAGGAAAGACTAAGTAAAAACTGATAGGGGATCTGTTAAGTGAGCGACATCACTAAATGCAAATCAGTGGTAATTGAAATAGAAATTTAAATTGAAAAAAAATGAAGATTTACATGGATCATTTACTGAAATGCTTTAAATACCTATACCAACCACATACTCAAGAATTACTAAGTTATTCCTTCCTAATCATACATTTCATACATACAAACTACCTTTTCTATTTGCACTACCAGGCTAATTATTTTTAATGTAGAAGTACTAGTGTCAAAGAAAAGTACACAGCATATGTTGCGAAATTTCTTACAGATACCTTCAATAGTTCCTGAATTATGATGTAAACCATGTGTAAATTTTAAGTTTCGGAAAATGAGCTACATAAAGGACAGAGTAAGTGACATACATGGACATTTACAGACATAACTTTTAAAGTAGTGGAGATCATTAAACATAATTCCACCAGATTAAAAAGGCAAGTATATTCTATAAAGAAATTATTGAGAAATGTATTGTTATTTATATTATTATTAGGAGTAGTATCTCATTTTTTACCCATAGAGTTGTTCGCTAAAAAAATTCGAAGAAATGATAGTGATTTAAAAAAATGCTATTTGTTCGGGGAGTCGACCTAAGTAAGATCTTTTGTCCCTACTTGCACCGTATGTGAGGAACCTGAGTGTATTATGTAAATGACGGATTTACAATTAAAAACCCCTGACCCGGCCGGGGATTGAACTCGGGACTGCCAGGTGATAGGCGGACGCGTTGCCCCCTACACCGCGGGACCGGAGAATGATAGTGATAGTCAACTATCAATTCTTTGTCCTCCAAACGTACTTTTTGAGGGGATATGGTGGGGATGGGGGTGTTATATACGGTAGTTAACAAGGCGCGATGAAAGAAGGCACTTTCATATTATATACTAGTGAATGTGAACACTATCAGAGGTAAACTGCTCCCAGGGAAGCCATCATAAGCAGCTTCGGTTTCCAATATCATACTGATTGTACGTTTAATTGATAGTATGTTTAACTTACAAATATGCGAATAAACGAGCTTTCTGAAACGCTCATGCCTATAGCACCAACCGAGAAATGTGCAGTTCGAATACAAATACTGTATTATTATAGTCCAGGAAGACAATGAAACAAGGAATTGCCTTGAACTACCCCAGAAATACAAAATAAATTCGGCTCCTCGCCAAGCAGTCGTTGAATGTTACATTTCAGAAAGCTCATTATTTCATTTTGTTTACAACTTGCTTTCGGTCGCACCGACACAAATAGGTCTTATGGCGACGATGGAATAGGAAAGGACTAGGAGTGGGAAGGAAGTGGCCGTGGCCTTAATTAAGGTACAGCCCCAGCATTTGCCTGGTGTGAAGATGGGAAACCATGGAAAACCCTCTTCAGGGCTGTCGACAGTGGGGTTCGAACCCACTACCTCCCGGATGCAAGCTCACAGCTGCGCGCCCCTAACCGCACGGCCAACTCATTATTTCGATCATGTCAACATAAGTGGAATGCTGAATAATAATAATAATAATAATAATAATAATAATAATAATAATAATAATAATAATAATAATAATAATAATAATAATAGCATGTATTTAACGTCCCTTCAATTGCTGTTGATTTTGAGAGCCAAGGTATTGGAACTTTGTCCTACAGGAGTTCTTAAATGTCAAGGAGTTGTTGCACTTAAACACCTTTAATTGCGACCAACTTCAACCGACATCGAACCCGTTAACTTGAGGACGGAAAAAGAATGAGTACCGGTAACCGATTGCGTCTAGGTAATATAATGTGAGACTGCGATATACTGACGTGTATAGCAATCTGTTCTGAAAATATAATCTATCATAATTATACAGATTTGAGGGATCGGCTCAAATACTGCGCACTCAGTCATGCCCCTTCTCCCTCCCTCTTCCTTAAAATGATGGCAAATACTGTTTTGCTATCTAAATTAATGGCGTTAAACCCTTCCAAGTAATTGTAAGTGAAAGCACAGCATATAGGCTACATGTCACATTAAGTATATGGGAGTATTGATCACGATTTCACAACCCTGGTAAATAAACTAACAGTAACAACAATAACAATCTAGATCCTAAACCTTTTAGATTTAGATCGTCATCACACATCGACTGGCCACAATTTTGTAGGGAAAGATGTTTGTCCATTTATTTGTAGCTTCGCAGTATTATACATACATTAAACAGGGAAGTAATTTCTGAGAATATGTAGAAAAGATACAACACAACACATGTACCTTCTGGCGTGGCATGGAATATTATTATTATAGATTGAAACATATCTCAATAGGCAGTAACAACTTCACTCACACCATGTGATATTTGGTAGAGTTTTAGCTACACTCGCTGATACAAGTAACAACACAGCAGACACCCCTCCCCCTCCTCCTTCCACACACACACACACACACACACACACACACACAGTGAGTAGGCCTACACGGAATTGTCGGCTACGAAACAAAGCAGGCCAATCATCTCTATACAGATTATGGAGGCCCTTTCGGTAACCTCTACACTATGTGGGATTGAGTGGCGAATTCTATGTCCGGCTTCCTTTGTCTCCAAGATTTCACCTGGACCAGTACTCATTTGTGGTGTAGGCTGAGTGAACCCTAGGATATGTGCCTCTCCAAAAGTAGAAATCTCTTTTCTAAAGGTTCCGATTCCAGACTGGAAATCGAACCCACGTCATTTTTGGTGAACTGAGCACGCTTTCACTGCCACAGTCCTCAATATAAAAAGCAAAGCAAAGTCATCTCCGTACAGGCCATGAAGGCCCTTGGAGGGGTGGAAGGTAAAGGCTTCCACCTTTCGTAACCTCGGCACGTGATGGGATAGAGTGGTTAGCCCTACGCCCGGCCGCCTTTTCCCCCAGGAATTAATCTGGCACTCATTTTTGGTGTATGCAGACTGAACCTCAGGGCCATGTGCACCTCCAGAAGTGGAAATCTCGTTTCTTAAATTTTACGACTTCCTGACGGGGATTCGAACCCACGTCCTTCCGGGCGAACCGAGCACTCCTTTACCGTCTCGGCCAGGCAGCCCTCACAGGTCTCAATATACTATCCCTTTAATAATAATAATAATAATAATAATAATAATAATAATAATATCCGCCTCTGTGGTGTAGTGGTTAGTGTGATTAGCTGCCACCCCCGGAGGTCCGGGTTCGATTCCCGGCTCTGCCACGAAAATTTGAAAAGTGGTGCGAGGGCTGGAACGGGGTCCACTCAGCCTCGGGAGGTCAAATGAGTAGAGGTGGGTTCGATTCCCATCTCAGCCATCCTAGAAGTGGTTTTCCGTGGTTTCCCCACTTCTCCTCCAGGCGAATGCCGGGATGGTACCTAACTTAAGGCCACGGCCGCTTCCTTCCCTCTTCCTTGCCTATCCCTTCCAATCTTCCCATCCCTCCACAAGGCCCCTGTTCAGCATAGCAGGTGAGGCCGCCTGGGCGAGGCACTGGTCATACTCCCCAGTTGTATCCCACGACAAAGAGTCTGAAGCTCCAGGGCACTGCCCTTGAGGCGGTAGAGGTGGGATCCCTCGCTAAGTCCGAGGGAAAACCGAACCTGGAGTGTAAACAGATGATGATGATGATTGATTATTATTATTATATTATTAAATAATTGAGGCGTCTAGTATCAAAACCGGCCAAGTCACTCAAGGCATATTTTTCAATACGGACGAAAAACCTGTAGAGACAAAGCAATGATGGTCAGAAAATATTTTTTTTTCACAATTATATCCTTAATGGTTTAATATTTAAGTTCCGCTGTTTTGAGAAATCTAACTCATAATTAACCCATCTTTTTTGTTAATTAAAATTTTGACTTGGCCGTTTTTGTAGCAATTTTGTAAAATTTCACAAGGTATGAAAGTAAATCTTTCAGTTCACCACTCGGAACAATATCCACGTTACAGCATACAATAATGACAAAATACGAGCACACCGGAAATGGGATTGCTTTGGCGCCAATGACGGTAAGTTTTTTTTTTTTTGCTAGTTGCTTTACGTCGCACCGACACAGATAGGTCTTATGGCGACAATGGGACAGGGAAGGGCTAGGAGTGGGAAGGAAGCGGCCGTGGCCTTAATTAAGGTACAGCCCCAGCATTTGCCTGGTGTGAAAATGGGAAACCACGGAAAACCATTTTCAGGGCTGCCGATAGTGGGGTTCGAACCTACTATCTCCCGAATACTGGATACTGGCCGCACTTAAGCGACTGCAGCTATCGAGCTCGGTAATGACGGTAAGAAGCCCGCAAATACGTAAATCAGTGTTGCAAACGAACAAAAGCAAAATATTATGACTTCAAAGAATATACAAGGAACGATTTTGCCTACTGATATTATCACATTGTTGCTTAATGTAACAACACAAGATTCCAGATAATAATGCTGCATCATAAAGATTGTCGCTCATTGATTGGCCGGTTTTGAATTCACTGGCTGCATGACTTGGCCGATTCTGTTGCACGACCGAGATTTCAGTGCTCTATAACATGAAGACATGGACGATTTTAATTAAAGCATATTCTTGTTTCACCTGATAGTGTTATACTTCTACTTCAAATTTATAACCTTAACTCATTTTCGTAAATTTTGTGACTTGGCCGGTTTTGATACTAGACGCCTCAATTATATGATATTATAATTATAATATTATTAAATAATATAAGAAGAAGAAGAATTATCAGGATATTATCATCTGCTCCTTTAAATAACAATCACAACTATAACCGTTGACCTTATATCTTGGAATAATTCAGCTATAAGAGTGTCCATTGTTATTCTACCAATTACCAGTGACATCTGTTGAGATGTCATTTTCTTCTGATCAAAGTGTTCACAAGCCTCTCCTCTCTTCATTTTATTTGAATATACGTTTCATATCCCTGTTACCGGTACCAGATTTGTTGCTGCTATTGTCAGGTACTCTGTCAGAAAATTATAACAAATTAATGTAGCAACTGCTAGCCTGGCGCAGCCCTTGTAATGCGGACCCTCCGACGAGGGTGGGCGGCACCTGCTGCGTGTGAGAAATTGCATGTTAGTGTGGTGGAGTCTAGTGTTTTGTGTGTGTGTCATGAATTTTGAGTACAGTACAGACATCCAATCCCATAGTCAAGGGAATTAACCGTTTACGATTAAAATCCATCGATCCGGTCAGGAACCGAATTCAGCGCTTCGAGGACCGAAGGTCAAGACGCTGACAACTTAGCCATGAAGGTGGACACGCTACCAATGAAGATGAGTTACATGCATTTTTTTCAGTCTATGGGTGAAGTCATAGAATACATCCATGTTAATCCCTGCCTGTCCATAAAAGGGATTTACAGTATACGCAGAGGTTCTTAATTTGGGAGAATGGATTGGTGACACTTTCATTCGTCGAAGGATCAGAATCCTTCTATTAGTTTTGACAGGGTATATTTGCCTAGTTGTAGTACCCCTTAAAATAATAATCACCACCACCACCACCCCTACAACCTTGTACAGTCGTAGTCCTAAATCTTTGACGTAACTGGAAATCAAATAATTATCTTTTCTTTAAAAACTTGGTTACGTCACAGCGACACAGACAGGTCTTACGGCGACGATGGGATACAAAAGGGCTGGGAGTGGGAAGGAAGCGGCCGTGGCCTTAATTAAGGTACAGCCCCAGCACTTGCCTGGTGTGAAAATGGGAAACCACGGCAAACTATCTTCAGGGCCGCCGACGGCGAGGTTTGAACCTACAATTTCCCGAATGCAACCCCACAGCTGCGCGACCCCAGCCGCATAGCCAACTCGCTCGGCAACATTGATTTTCGAGAATGGCGGTATATTTGAATGGAGATGGAGATCATTTTTGTGAGCATTAAATTAGGACAGAAAAGCAAAGCAAAGTCACCTCCGTACAGGCCATGAAGGTCCTTGGAGGAGTGGAAGGTAAAGGCTTCCACCATTGTTAACCTCGGCACGTGATGGGGTAGAGTGGTTAGCTCTACGCCCGGCCGCCTTTGCCCCCAGGAATTAACCTGGTACTCATTTTTGGTGTAGGCTGAGTGAACCTCAGGGCCATATGCACCTCCGGAAGTGGAATTCTCGTTTCTTAAATTTTACGACTTCCTGACCGGGATTCGAACCCACGACCCTCCGGGCGAACCGAGCACGCCTTTACCGCCTCGGCCAGGCAGCCCCTAGATTAGGACAAAGGATGGCTAAGAGTGATAGCAAATAGTAATAATTAGGGGCCGGGTGTTAACCTAAACATCACTGAAAATATTCAATAAAATGTCCTTAAATACATGGGAAAATGCTACAAAATAAGTAAAAAAAAACACTTTAAAACATTTTTATCGAACTGAATTCTGGTGACTGTGTAACAATAGTTTTATAAATAATATGTCCCTGTTCTTTTCGCTACACAGCTCTTGTTTTTACAGAATAATTATCTCCTAATATACTTGGAAGTGTATGTATATAAATATGGACGTAATGATTTACTGGATGGTCTTGAGGTACGCGAGGGTGAATGAGTGACTGTAGGGGCGGGTACGACGGTCGGTGCATTCCTTGTGCTTGAGACACGTTAGGAAAAACTTTCTCGTAATTATCAGAGCTCTGTACTGTGCTCCTGAAACGGTTACGTCTCAAAACTCACGGGCTATAATTAGTAACAAATAGTATCAAAACTCACGACTCCAAACTGGTAGCTGAAGTAAACATTCTAATGAGTCTCAAAATTCAAGAATCCGAACAGCAGGTGCTTGCGATGACTGCAGGAAGGATGAGGTGCGCGGTGACTCACGCTTCCCTTCAACCCACGTTTTTCCACCGACTTAGGGCAGTCACCCAGGCAGAAGATTGCCTATCAGTTGTTTATCTAGTCTTTTCTTCAATAATTTAAGAGCCCCTGGGGCCCCTTTTTAGTCGCTTCTTACGGCAGGCAAGGGATACTGTGAATGTTATTCTGCCACCCCAATCCACAGAAGAAAAATAATGGTTAGTGAATGAAAGAGACCGAGGTGTATTATTATTTTAAAAATATTTTGCTGTTGTCTTAAAGCTAATATAATGTATTTTTTTCCCTTTAACATAAATTTATAGTAATGACGTGTGGCTTCCGGAGAGGTCTGGTGCAGGTCTTTGACGCCGTATAGGTGACCTGCACGTCTGTGAGGAAGAGGCTGTAGCTAAGATGAAGGCTAATGCTGAAGACAGCATGAACCCCCAGTCCCCGAGCCATAGGAATTAACTAATGAAAGTTACAATTTCCCACCCGACCGGAAACCGAACCCAGGACCTCCTGGACCCCTTGAACTAAAGGCCAGCATGCTAACCATTTATGCATGCAGCCGGACGACATAAAATTAAAGTAGGTATATTGCCCGCTGCTAGTTACAAGAAACTGTCAGTTGGTAGTACTGGGGTTTAGCTCCATTATGCTGCCAGAACGCCGCATTTACTTGAGGAAGGAATTTTATTTAGAGATTAGAGATCAAGGTCCGTCTCTGTGGTGTAGTGGTTAGTGTGATTAGCTGCCATCCCCGGAGGCCCTGGTTCGATTCCCGGCTCTGCCACGACATTTGAGAATTGGTACGAGGGCTGGAACGGGATCCACTCAGCCTCGGGAGGTCAACTGAGTAGAGGGAGGTTCGATTCCCTCCTCAGCCATCCTCGAAGTGGTTTTCCGTGGTTTCCCACTTCTCCAGGCGAATGCCGGGATGGGACCTACCTTAAGGCCACGGCCGCTTCCTTCCCTCTTCCTTGTCTATCCCTTCCCATCGTCCCACTCCCGACAAGGCGGCCTGGGCGAGGTACTGGTCATTCTCCCCAGTTGTATCCCCGACACAAAGTCTCACGCTCCAGGACACTGCCCTTGAGGCGGTAGAGGTGGGAACCCTCGCTGAGTCCGAGGGAAAAGCCAACCCTGGAGGGTAAACAGATTAAGTAAGATCAGAGATCAAGACAATTACTTCACTCATTTAGTTTCAACATTAGGAGATTCATTTGAAAAAAAAAAAAAGCATCTTTCTATTTTTCATAAGAGTTCATCTATTAACCTCAATCGATTGTCTACCCGACACACTTACACCGAAAAATATATTCATGTCGCGTCCGATTATTCTGCGTGATATAACTGATATATCTGAAACTCATTCTATTATTTGATTTGATTATTCATTCGATTATTTAAATAATCGGATAGAAGTTATTCGATTATTAGAAGTATTCCATTATCCCATCACTAATAGGTTGGACATTTAACCATTCAAAGAAGAACTGGCCCTGCTCGTGAGTTTTGAGACTGACCCAGGTAGAGAAACCTGTTCAATCCCCTTCCCGGGCCTATTCCACAAAAGTATGGTCTTGTACATTACAAGTTACTAGTGTGGGTTCTTGTAATGTATGGAGTTGTACATTTCTGTTCCACAAAAGATTGATAGTCTCTTGTATATTACCAGTGAATTGTTACAAGTTTTACAAGTGACGACATATCAATAAACATACTACGTCATAGCATGAATCAGCTGTTTATCTTCGTATTCCATTCGTTGAATTAGGTTATGCTTGCCTCATTTATCGTAATATCGTATTTTACTGTAACTTATGCAGCAAAGATTGAAAGAACTAATATTCCTGTGAATTTTTTAATGCTACGATGTTATTTTTCAGTTTATTTCTTTGATGATAGGAAATTACTCCGTTATTATCACCCATTCTGTTCTTCCGCGATCCTCGCGTATATTCTACGAGAGTCTAACATACCTATTATACCTTGGTCTGTCATTAGGAATCAGATGCCGCTAATACCGATATTCGGCCGCCAAACTTAATTGTTACGAAATTGCAAACTCTGCATGAATTGTTAAAATGATGTCAAGAGAAACAAAGTTATTCATTTTGAAGGAAATAGAAGGTAGGAAAGATATTTGTTTCGGTGGATTCAGCGAGAGTCTGAAAAAACAAGACAAAATAAATGGTTGGATGGAAATATTTGACTTGGGAAAAGCTCATGGAGCTTTTGAGGGGAAAAGTTGGACGTATGTAAGAGATATTCTGCTCATTAATGATTCCAGGAATGTCCTTCTTGGAATATGTTTTTTTCAGTATTTTCAGGCCAACAAACAATTTGAGGAAATTTTATATCATTTATTGCAGCTACCACAGACTGAAGATTTTGCCATCCCAAGCCAATGTAATGTTGTTAGTAAATGTTGTTTAGCAGAGAGAGATTTATTTCTGTTCGTAGGATATTTTAAGCTATAGCCAATATCTATCAAAAGTTCTTCCACTTGTACTGTGCTTAACCTAAAACGTTCATTTTATTCAAATACAGTGTTAAACTGGAAGTTTATTCTTTCCCTGTACAGACGATAGTTTTCATTTTCATCACCATCACTATCACTACTGCTAGACCACATATTTATCAAAATGTATCCAAAATAAGCGTATTTAAATAGCACTAGTACATTTATATATTATTATCCTTTCACTGGTAGAGAATCCTTCTCAATTCGCTAGTAAGTTACAAGTACTAGTACTTTTGTGGAACACGCCTATAAAAATTCACTAGTAATTTGTAAGTATGGAGTAGTAAAGTACAACTGTAGAGAATTCTTTTGTGGAACAGAAACTCTGGTATTTGTACAAGTTACTAGAGAATTTACTTGTAATGTACAAGACCATACTTTTGTGGAACAGGCCCCTGGAATTCGTGAGATTTGGGACTCGTGAGTTTTGAGACTCGTGAGTTTTGAGACGACACGCCTGAAACATAGGGCTCTTCTTTCGTTCTTTCTTTCTTTCTTTCTTTCTTTCTTAATCTGTTTACCGTCCAGGGTCGGTTTTTCCCTCGGACTCAGCGAGGGATCTCACCTCTATCGCCTCAAGGGCAGTGGCCTGGAGCGTGAGACTTTGGGTCGGTGGGGATACAACTGGGGAGGAGGCCCAGTGCCCAGGCGGCCTCACCTGCTATGCTGAACGGGGGCCTTGTGAGGGGATGGAAAGATTGGAAGGGATGGACAAGGAAGAGGTAAGGAAGCGGCCGTAGGCTTAAGTTAGGTACCATGGACATTTTTTTTTTTTTTTTTTGCTATTTGTTTTACGTCGCACCGACACAGATGGGTCTTATGGCGACGGAGGGATAGGAAATGCCTAGGAGTGGGAAGGAAGCGGCCGTGGCCTTAATTAAGGTACAGCCCCAGCATTTGCCTGGTGTGAAAATGGGGAAACCACGGAGAACCATTTTCAGGGCTGCCGACAGTGGGGGTTTGAATCCATTATCTCCCGAATACTGGACACTGGCCGCACTTAAGCGATTGCAGCTATCGAGCTCGGTACCATGGGAAATAATTTCGGGAATGGCTGAGGAGGGAATAGAGCCTCCCTCTAGTCATTTGACCTCCCGAGGCTGAGTGGACCCCGTTCCAGCCCTCGTACCACTTTTCAAATTCCGTGGCAGAGCGAGGAATCGAACCCGGCCCTCCGGGAGTTGCAGCTAATCACACTGAACCCTTTGGTCCATACGGACGGATACTTATCTTCTTACCTATCAGCAAAAGTTCATGAGATCTATCTCTTGGGTCGTATCGGGTTCTTCGTCACTTGCTGATGTAAAGGTAGGGTTCAGTAATTCTAATCTATCTACTCAAATGAAAGGTTTATTTAAAAAATGTTTCTATTTATTCAAGTAATTCCTGAAGCATTCCTGATTTATCAACGGTATCATTTAACTCAATCGTGTCCACTGGACAATCATTTTTACATAGAAGGTCAGAACACTGGTGTGAGCCTTTGACGTAACTGCCTGATGGGCATTCTTACTAGAAACCATTGTCTCAATTATTAATTAAAGAAAGGAAAGTCTGGAAATCCTTAAATTCGGCTTCCATGTGAGACTACATGTACCATCATAGTGATTCTTTATGGTCCAGACCTCGTAACACGAACTCTGGACTCTGGGTATAATTAAGGCAGTCCAATCGGTGCGTGCCACACGCTGGTTATACGGCATGGACCCTTAATTGAATCGATGTGACCTGCGACTATGTCATGGACCGACATCTAAACTTCTAAGTTACTTTAAAGTCATTGTGGATGATGACCGCAAGGAAAATGATGCTACAGTGGCATATGGCCCTACTCTAAGTCACTGAGGTTGATGACCCCACGACCATCCAAGCTGAAAGCTAAACACAGTTAAGTTACATCGGTTGATGACCAAAGTTTCCACTTTACTAAGCCCAGCACATTCACTGCTCAATCAATCAAAGTTAAATAATACAACAACAACAATGCTCACAATACTTTGTGGCAGTAAAATCCATTACCTTCGGATATGTCCCCTTAACCGTTACGTTAACCTTTACACATTCCCCAGAAAACAAACTAAGATTTCCAGAATGCATCTCCAAGTTATTCGCTTGATTTAAAGTTATTTCAAAATACGGTTTTCACTGAATTTAATAATTACATAAATGTAAATGATTTAATGAAATCTTAAAGAACGACAAATTCTATTTCCACGGACGAATGGTTTCTTCACAAGTCTTGGCGTAGTTCATTTTTATCATGTTTGATGTTTATCTGTTGATTCCTATTGCTGGAAAAGAAATATTACAACATTCATGTCCCGTTTATATCTTGTTTCATGACCTCACACTTTAAAATCTAATCTAACCCTAGCCATTATTAACACTTGGATAACCCTAATAATTACGTACAAACCAAGTTCACCGTATAATGTAACCCAATTACGATGTCATATCTCGTCATAACATTTCATCAAGTTTGCGCACCCCTCACAGACAAACAATCATCATTACCATCGCTCCATATTTTGGACAACCCTGAAATTGGCTAACCTTACTCATTATACTCTAAGTTCTTGGTCTCAAATGTACATTACGATCTCAGTTAAACAAATTTACAGTATCTAATAACACACACGTTATTCCCGGATAAAAATTTCAACTAAATCCAACATTTAACGTTATCCCCTGCCGAGAAATGCAATCTCAATTCAATGCGTAACACACTCTGCATGTTCCGTTATTCGAGCGGCGAACCCCTATCAGTTGACGGCATTTCGCCCCAACCCTCGCTTGGCAGTGATATGAGACATCTGTTCGTTCTGCCGGACTGGCCTCTCAGAATGCAACCTTTAAACTCTGCCGACATAATCAAACAAATACGATATTACTAACCAACAAAATGCACATAGATTATACTTCAAAATGCCCACACTAATTGCACACGTCGCAAATTAATACCGGCATGGATTCTCAATTCTACTTTCCATCCCCAAACATTATACGAAATCTTCCTCGGGCTTATGCCTATCCCGGATTCACAAATTCCATCTCAACTCAATACGACAACTCTGAACTCTCGTCTCCTCTGGACGGCTCTCACTGACAAACAAGACTGGAATAAAAATACTTGGAATCCACGACGCCTAATTCGTACAAATACCTCACTAATGAACGCTTCGCATAATGATCTCGTATATTTCCAAAACTGGACTTTACAAAGTGACTGTAAAATTCTACTAAATTTTTTTTATTGTCAGTCAGACACAGTTTAAATGGGCCTAAAAAAACGTTTCACTCCGTGACCAAATTCATCACTCTATACTCTCACCCGACAACGCGCTTCCACTCGATTGAAAATGGGTAACCATGGATTTCTTATATTATTTACGTCAAAATTTCAGACAGAAAATGTTTACGTCGAATGAACATCTTAATTTGACATCACAAAGTATAGGCAATAAACACACGGAAATGACGATCTACATTAGACGCGATATCCCTTCGAAACCTTATTCAATAACCTTTTTACAACACCATACGACACTCGCAAGACTTCAAAAATTTATCCAAGTGGAAAATAAAACAAATGACCCTTTTTCGTCGTATTCTGACATTTACAAAAACCACACAGGGGCGACCAACTGCGTCGTATATACCCCCTTCAAATACATATAATTTAGACATCATGAAACAAGATATAATAGGTGGTAAGATGCTAAGTCACATACCTTAAGTCACGCCAGCATTCATCTAAGGGCTCATCTGTGACCCTGGCATTTTTATTTAGCCATTTTTACATTTCTGTCTGTACAGATAATTTTTGTCTTCCGGTTTCCTGGAAATAAAGCATTAAAAAAAGAAAATACCCTTCACTTGTTCTTGTTGATCGCACACGACGGACTGTAATTATTTCCCGCACACGAATTACTTCCTTTACCACACACACTTAATACAAATTTATTCGGTACCTTGACCGTCCTTTTTGTACAATTATTTCCACTCAAGAAAAACTATCTCCACATGGAGTCAAGACCCCAGCCACATCAGCTAAAATCTATTGGTTGGACTTAGTCTACTTTGTCGTTCGATTTTACTGTGCAGTTCAACCCTCCGTCTTCAGCCTCGTGATACAAAATGCAGGGGCTTCATCATGGCGTCCCTTCTTATTTATAGAAACTACCCCCTCTCTCCGGGCATCTCCCTTTGCCGCCAAGAAAATTTCCGTAACTTTTCTGACTTAACTGAACTGTAATTACAAGAGTTTTGAAGGTAAACACATACTTGCTACATTGCCGGTGGTAGTGTTCATGGACATTTAAAATTTATACATATTCAATTAGCTGGATAAATGACCTCATTTGATAGGCACTATATTTTGTTGACTTGGCGTGGGTATGCGATACACGCGCGTCCTTCTGAAATAATCCACCGAAATGACTTAGATTCTTCCGCAGTCGACACGTGCGAATGACGTCACGTATCCCAGAGCGTGGGACAGAAGGTAGCCACCCCAATGCCACGTGTCACTCCCGTGCTATCAAGAAATCGAACTTCTTATTCCAATTGACAATTTAATACATAATATTCTTAGGGCACAAAGGTCATGGGTTCAACACTAACCACTACACCACAGAGGCGGACGAACACAAGGCTCACAGGTACAAATCCTTTCCTTACCCGACCTTGGTCAGCAACAACTGCGGGTCGTGAAAGACATTTAGCAAATTAACTGTATGTAAGACAAATATGTACATTTTTATGTTGTCACTTGCGGAATTTTATCAGTCTGACAATAAGCAATGCATGCATAAATTAAGAATAACATTTTAAAATGATGATCACAAATTCTTCAAAATGCTGCATTCGTATATTGATCTAAAACCTGCTTGAAAGTTGATATAATGGCTGATCATCCCAAATCATCAAACAATGCAAAAGAATGCAAAATAAAAACGTGTTATATT